>NC_081352.1:59085203-59101855 GCF_029784015.1 Lycium ferocissimum
ACTACGCAAACACACAGAATCAATGTTTAAGGGGTAAAATAGTCAATTCTTTTAATTACTTGAATTATCTTGGACAATAAATAGAATAAATCACCCATTGTTCTAATTTTCCTTGATTTAATCAATTAAGTAAATAATTATTAAAAAATGGTTTTTGCCCTTGATTAATTTTAAAAAATGTATTCCCTAAATGTCATAAAACCTCAATTAATTTCCACAAAACTTAAAATATCCTGAAAATTTTCCTTGTCAATTTAAAGGGGTGAAATATTATCCTAAATAATTTTCATAAAAATCATCCAAACCTTTTAGGGTGCGCAGCTAATTTTACTTATTGTCCAAGGACTCTGAGTACTTACAAAAAATTACGGGAGGTCAAAAATTAGGTATCAACAGAGGCTTCCGTGTTGTTATGATAATAATTTCTTGGTTACCATCAGTGTTCATGCTCTCGTTCTTCGTTGGGAAATTCGAGGCCACGGGCGAGTTCGTAGCGTATTTTTATGTGTGTTTGCATGGTTGTTTTGAACCTGTGGGGCCTCGGGTGATAGTCGAATTTCGGGTTGAGACTTGTTAAAAATAGGATTTTCTGGTGTTTGGTGTGACCGCCATAGCGGCACCAGAACAGCCGTGGTGGTCCCGCTGTAGCGTTTATATTATCGCAATAGCGGCCTTGCAGTTTTAGTATTAGCCGCCATAGCCGTCCTCCTTACCGCCGTAGCGGTTGTGCTGTAGCCGTCCCCCTTACCGCCGTAGCGGTTACGCTGTAGCCGTCCTTCTTACTGCCGTAGCGGTTGCGCCATAGCCGTTCAAGGACCGCCGTAGCCGTTAATGGGTAGATTTTTCTCTACTTCTTAAGTTAAAAACCCTAAGCCCTTATCACTTCATTACTTCACTTCTTTAGCATCTTGGGGTGAATTTGAGTGCTTTTGACGTATTCTTCATAGAGGTAAGATCCTTGGCCTTAGAATTTATTACTTTCCCTTCTTAATCATTAATCTATGGTAGAAATTCATGAAACTTGAGATAGAAAGTGGGTTTTAATGGTTTCTTCATGACATGGGTTTAAGCCTTTCTTAATGAGTTATAATTGGTGGATTTAACTAAGTTAAGCATGGAATTGGTTAGATTAGTGTTGTTAGACTTGAATTTATCCATTTATTTTGATGAAAGTGAAAGAGGAAAAGTTGGATTTTATGATAAATTCCTGTCACGACTCTAATTACCGATCGTGCGGGCACCTACCTTAATATCACTAGTAGGCGAACCTTTACCCGTTAGCCCATTAATCACTTGCCAATTTCAACTTCTTTAACCATTTATTCTCTAACAATCAATAGATAAGTGAATGAATAAATATTCTAATCAAGTCATACATAATAAATACCGTAAGTGCGGAAGTCCAACTATTACATCCCTAAAATCTGAAAGTCATCGTACAAGGACTCTAACCAACAATGTCTAAAGAACGAAATATCTGTCAAATATAATAATGAATAATGTCTGGAATGAAAGTAGACATCTGGAAAGAAAGATCTTCAGGTGGCATGGCATGGATAGAAGTTTACCATCGGATTTGATCAAGCAAACTAGCTTCAAGCTAGAGAAGTGGTCTAGATAAAATCTCTGGAATACAATCTGCACTCAAAAAGGGTGCAGCAAGGTAGTATCAGTACATACACTATGTACTGGTAGATGTCATAGGCCGACTAAGATTAGTTCATGCATATAAGCATAAAATCAACAAGAAAAACAGATAGGCTCATAATACTCAAATCAAGGTCACAGAATCTCCCATAACTAAATCACAGCCTAAAATGAAGCTTATAAACCACCAATATGTTAAGTCTCAATAATCTCACCCGATAATCACAAGTCCAAGTTTCGACCCCAGATAGAGTCACTAATCTACATTTTAACTCCGTCATTAATCATATCTATTCCATGCAGCCATTTCAACAAACCACGCCAAAATCAGAACTAAACGAGGCTATATAATGATGCATAATAAAATGTAGTGATATGCAATGCAAAATATAATGATGTGCAATGTAATGCACTGGCCAATTATCTTAAACCTGTCACATATCCGTACACACATGCTAAATGGTAATGTGTGACCCATTAGCCATGACCTGCAGGAGACCCATGGTGTCCATGTACCCTCGCTCCGAAATCTTACCTCGGATCACTAGTCTTTAACTTAGGTCACATCCTCACCCCCTGTCAAATGTGCCTTTTCATATTTATAATATCTTTCTCATCACAATGTATTTCCGTTCCATAATCAATAAGGAATGTGAAGAATCAATAAATCAATATCAGGGAACACAAGTCACCATGTGACAAGTCATATCAAGACTCAAGAATCAATTCGTCAATAACATGAATAAGGGATTACTCCAAGTCGACAAGAAGAGTGTATATGAACTCCTTCTTTATCATTTCATATCAGTTTATCACATAATCAATCAATCAATATCAAACACAAGGTATCATGCCACAAGTCTTTCATGAATCGTTCTGAACCATTTCCATCATGTATGAGTGAGTGAATGTAAAAATGCTAAATCAATGCAATCAATGCCAATGAATATACTATGGAAGTCACAACACTATAAGCCATATCAAGACTTATAAAAATCAATGGAAATGAACTATACGCACCATCTCAGTCAACATAAAGAGTCTGTAACACCTTTTTCCTTCTAATTAAACAAGTGCACTTCACACTAAGTCTTATGTCATCAAGTGCTCCATTTTCTCATGTATTATCATCATTACCAAGTTATTTAATATTAGCATACATATGAAATGAGAATGTATGCCATGCATGTTATCATCATTAACAGTACATCATACTCTACATTTTCATTTGTGTATTATCATAAGTACATATCACAATTCAGGTCTACTCTTATTAGCCTTCCTTTCTCCGATGATATATAACACCATAAGGTACAATTTAGTGCAACATGTATCACAACACAACCATCCAGTAACAAGTCTAATCACCATAACAGGGAAACAAGCCACAATCAACAACACGAGTATATATTAATTCCTTCCTTCCCATATCACACAAATACACATTCTATTCAATACATAAAGTAATGGCGATAAGCCCACATAATCAGAATTCATACCAACCTAGGTAATATCCAACCGAACACCATGTCTAAAGACCTAATCATTCTTTCTCCCATCAATTTTACACAATATATACATTTCTTTAATCAAAGTCCAACTAAAGTAAGCCGTAACCTACCTCGAATGCAGAACAAGAGCCACAAACTACTCCACACGAGCCTTCTGTTTCTGAAGAGTCTCAGAACGGTAAAAGTCTAGCAATATAATGCTAAGTAAGCGATAAATCTTCGAATCAAACAAGCACAATAATTAAGGAAGAAGACCCAATTACTTATACCCCTTTCAATTGGGTGAACTATCAATTAATGGTGAGTTTCTTATAACTTCTATCGTTACAATCATAGTATTCCAATTCACGGGTTTTCTAATCAATTTGACCCTTTCAAACAGATTTTAGGCCAAAGTTCCCATTTTTATTCGAACCTTAATTCTCAATACACAATTCTCATCATTAATAATCGAATTATTATCGTAGGAAGTGATAATCTATACTCCTAGATAATTAGAGAACAATAAAATCAATAATCCATCAATTATTTAAGGGTTTACTAATTCTAGGGTTCCAGGATTTTCCTTCACCATTAGGGAACCTTAAACTAGCCATGGAACTTAGAGAAGAAAAGTAAAGGAACAAATAAAAGGTAAAGGAACAAATAAAGGTGGGGACTTACCCTCAAATATGCTTTCACCAATAAATGGAATAAAATTCGCCTCTTTCTCTCTCGAAAGCTGTGTTTGGGCTTTTAAGGATAATGACTTTCAAAATTTCAATATAAAAGTAGGTCTCTGCCTCCCGACGATCGTTGCAGCAGTCCCTAGCTTTGCTGCAGCATTTTCGCTTCCGCGGCCATGAATTTCGCTGCAATGCTCCCTAGCTTCACTGCAACAGACCTGCTGGTACAGCCCGAACTAAAATGACCATAACTCCCTCATCCGAAGGCGAAATGCGACGATTGTTTCTGCTATAGCTTCTTAATTACGATACAGGTCTAATGGTTCAATCGAACATAAAAGAAAGATCGTTTGATCAATGTGGAGCACTTTATAGCCAAAGGACTACGACAGAAACATTGAATACGAGCGTGACAAAACCCAAATCCATCTAAAACTCTTCGGAACCTCATCAAAACTTGTGGACAAGTTCAAAATCATCATGTTAACTTGTTGTAACTTTAAAAACATTGACACAGGGTCGTCTTAACCCGATGTTGACCGTGTTAAACTCTAACTCGTCAACTTAACTAGTTCCTCCACCAATAACTCTAATCACACTCGAGCCTTGCGGGAACCAAACCAATGACTTCACTAAGTCATAAATCATACTAATGGAACACGGGGAAGGGTCAACAAGAGTTAATGGGTCAAAACCACTATAAATATCAGACGGGTCGTTACAATTCCTAAAATGGGTTTTAGACTTCCTAAATAGAAATTGTTGATGAATTCCTTGTTGTTAAGCTTATATCTTCCATTATTAGAGGTTAATTTGTGAATTGGAAAGTTGGGGCTCATACCCAAAATTCGGGGTCTCACTTTAAATTCGAATTTATTTTAATCTTGAGTTAATCTAGAAATTGATTAGTGGGTTTTGATCATCTAGACTTGAATTGCATATTCCACCTTAGAATATCCCCTTTTTCTCTTGTGGGCACATTTCCCCAATTTTCATAGGTTGGAATTGACCTAAATTAGAAGTATAGAAATATGGGTATTGTTCTTCTTGATTTCTAATGTAGAACTCGAATATGATTAGACTTTGAGTATTTGGAGACGCTGAGAAAGGGCAAGGCAAATGTGTGGTTGTTCGTGGCTCATGTTCGACATTCTAAGTAGGTAACGACTTACCTTATGGTTAACGACTTACCTTATGGTTAGACTCTGGTTAGTAAAGCATATGTAGAGTTAGTGATTGTCCGAGACAAAAAGTTACGCCTTCAGGTATGAAGTTATGATGGATTCTTAGGTTGGTATTGTTTTTTCCTATGGCTTATCGCCTTATTATGTTCTATTGAGTGGTTGCCTTATTATGATTTGTTGGCTTGTCGCCACATGATTGATTCAAGAGTTGATGCTTAGTGATTGCTCTATGATTTGGAAAGCATATTTATCGTCGTTGAGATTGTAGAAAGGGAAAGTAAGGTTATGATATTGATATTGTGATTGAGATATGTGTCCATGAGTGGCACGATTGATTCCTATATTCTTGTTGGCGTTATCATGAATACACTCATTTATGCATATATTAAGATTAGATGCTTAGTCGTCTTATCATGTTTGAGATATGGCTATCTCTCACTTATTGGTATTATCTTATACAAAGGAAAGAACTTGACTTGTTATTGATATCGAGAGATACTTCCACGTGGGGCAATATTGATTAGATATGTTGTCTTCATTCATCGATATTATGTAGTGTACTCAATCTCTTCTTTCATGATACCCTGATATGAATACTTAGTGACTTGTTCATAATTGTGAACCCGTACCTTTCGATTATTATTTATTGACTTGTGAAGAGGAAGGAATTGAAATTGGGATATGTGTCCAGGTGTGGCACGGTTGTCATTGATATACTCTTGCTGGCATTGATATCATGCATGTATTCATACTCATATATTTGGATCGGGTTGCGCGCCGCAACACACACACACACACAAACACACACACATATATACACACATATATTAGATCAGGTTGCACGTATCACAACACTGATTGGGATCGAGTTGCACGTACCGCAACACTGACTGGGATTGGGTTGTACGTTTCACAATACTGACTTGAATCGGGCTATGCGCCGCAGCAGGTACATGGACTTCGTGGGTCCCCCATGGGTCATGACTGTCGGAACGTAGACATCGTCCACCCAAAGAGTGTGTGTATCATTGCATTGCATTCATATTTCATTCACTCATACATCTAATTTCTGGTAGTGGTTATTTATTGTACCATACTGTGTTCGTGATTATTGATTTCCTGGTTGGTTACTGACATGAGACTGCCGTGTGCCTGACTAAAATATATTCAAAAATTGATCGGAGTCGAGGAGTAGAGACTTTCTCCTAGGTTGAGACTTGAGGATCCGTAGTGACGTTGTTGGTTGTGCTAATGTTTATGGTTATTTTGTGGAATTGTGGAAAAACTTGGCAAGACTTGTGTTTAGGTGCTTCACCATAGGCTATGATTTGGTTATTGATACTTATGTACTTGAGTTGTTATTCTTGGACAGTGTAGTGTGTATACGTGATTGTGAGAAGGTCTATTCTTCAGTCTCTCACTTTATATATGTTAACTAACTATTGTCGGCCTATGATACCTACTCAGTACATGTTGTTTGTACTGATGCTACTTGCTACACTCCTTTTCGAGATGTAGAGTTTGAGACAGGTTCCGCTTCTACTTCTCGAGGTTGATTTTCGAGGCCTGGATTGTGAGTGTCTAGGGTGAGCATCTGATGAGTTCTTTGTCCGGAGGCTCATCTATCCTATCTTTATATTCCATCATTCAGACAAATTTTTACTTGACTTTCAGACTTGTATATTAGACATTCTTGTAGTTGCTTTTGTACGAGTCAGACCAATTCCTGGGGAATTGTATTTATATTCCGCACTTATGATTATTTATGATTCAGGCTTCTACTTATTCTGCTCTATTTACTTTATTGTGGTTTGAATTGATGATTTGGGAAAGATTTCGCCTACCGAGGTGGGAAACGGTGTGTGCCTGTGCGACTTAGTTAATTTGGGTCGTGACAAATTGGGTCAAGTTGGGCGGGGTGAGTTACGACCCATTGTTTAGCCCATCTTGACCTAGTCCATCCTGACCCAGATCCACTTTGGGCAGGGTTGGGCATTTGCCCATCTATTGATTCAGCCCATCTTGATTTGTCCATCTTCGGCCCAAACAACCCATTTGCCACCCTAATATCAAGTCTGTTGAGCTAATAAACAAATAGTCTACCAGAACTATAGAGAAATAAATATTCATCAAGTGATACTTATTAGATTTTCCACGATCTCCTATGTATAGTGGTCAATATATTAAATAGATCACGTTATTTGGCAGGGACATACTCATAGCACGTTTTTTTAGCTGTGACTTCCAATAAAAATAAACTTTTAAATTCACCTCTGTGTGCACCAAAAAGTTTAGGAGTAGTAATGGTTCGCATTTCCTAACTTATTAAAATCTTGAAATTGTCTTTATTTTGTCAGGTGTGTAAAATTACTTTTTTGTAAATACGGATGTGTCGTGGTCTATTTGAAAATTGGGTAGCTCTTCTAATTTTTTTTGGGTAAATTTTGGTGGCTCTTCTGTTGTAGTGATTATAGACGTAACCTATTATTGTTTGACAAGAAAACCCAAGGATTGAGGCTTTAAATTAATCAAATTAGGCGAGTGAAAAGTCTTCTTAACTGTAAATGAGTCTAAAAGTCAATTTAAAATTTGGGTAGCTATTTTAATTGTATGATTCTTGAAATGATACTTTTCTGAGGAGAAACCAATAAAGGTGGCCTTTAACTAACCCGATCAACCCCTTTCGGCAACAAAGCAGGATTTCGCATATGGTTACTTAAATTTTTTTTTTTCTTTTCAAAAGTCACTTATCTATCGTTTCTAACACAAAAATCGCTTAACTTTGGGTATACTGACACAAAAGTTACTAAACCACTTTCCGGTGCTCCTAAATCACTTTATAGTGAAAAACTCATTTTTTACTCTAATTTTTAAAAATAAAATTAGTAAATAAAAATTAATTAAAAGGCTCAACTTGACCCTACCCGAACCCAAAACCCATATAAGGAAAATAAATACTAAAGGAACGAAAGCCCACACTTCCCCCAAGAATACGATATTATTGTTTACTCTCTTTTTAAAAAAAAACTAATAAATTAAAAATTAATTAAAAAGGTTCAAGCCGACCCGATCCAAAACCCATATGAAAAAAGCATAAATATAATCCAATTTTGGAACTTGGAATGAAATTTAGGAACTTTGAGCTGGTTAAAGATGCTTGTAGGAATCATGGTATTAATAACAGGTTTCAGCTTCGCTTTTCTACTAATGACCAGAGTAGAGTGATATGCAAATGCAAGCATGTTAGGTGTCCTTTTAAAGAGTATGCTACTACAGTGAGTAAGACTGATCCAACTATTTAGATCAAGTCTTGTTTTTCAGAGCATACATGTGGAAATGTTATATACTTCCTTCATATGAATTTTGGATCAGGTTGGGTTGAACTTTTTTAATTAATTTTTTATTTATTATTTTTTTTATAAAAAAAAGAGTAAAAATAATATAGTATTCTTGGGGGAAGTGTGGACTCCGTTCCTTTAATATTTATTTGACTTATATGGATTTTAGGTTCGGGTCGGGTCGGGTTGAACCTTGTAGTTAATTTTTTATTTATCCAATTTTGTTTTTAGAAAAATGATTTTTTCACTATAAAGTGGTTTAAGGGCACCGGAAAGTGGTTTAGGGACGCCGAAAAATGGTTTAGGGACTTTTGTACTAGTATACCCAAAGTTAAGTGATTTTTGTGTTAGAAATGATAGTTAAGTGACTTTTGTGGCAAAAAATGATAGTTAAGTGACCATCTGTGAAATTTACCCAACAAGATTGAGGGTATTTTTGATTGGGAAAACTATTTTTCAAAATAAACAATTCTTTCACTTTTTTTTTTTTTTTTTTTTTTTTTTTTTTTGATGTTTGATAATTATTCTTTCATCTTTGGATGGTTGGTTGCGCTTGTTTGTTTATTTTCTTTGATAAGAAGTCAAATTTCTATCGTTTTTCTTACTAGTGGTCATTTATTTATTTGACGACTCATGCAATGGAGAAAATTGGATCATAGTTCAAACCTTAGAGGGAGCTCAAGAGACACCTTTCAATATAATTGAGGCTATGATCTGATCTCTATACAGAGGTGGAGTCAGGATTTGAAACTTATGGGTTCGGGATTGTATCCCTTTTAAGTTACTGGATTCTGAATTAATAATTGTATTTATACATATTGAATGAATTTTTAAAACAAATAGAGTGTTTGAATCAAAGTTACTGGGTTCGACAGAACCCGTATCTCGAAGGCTAGCTCTTCCCCCTGTCTATATGTGACGGCCCTAAGCTGTAAAATTTTATTTCAAATTGATCGTCTCCAAACTGCCACAATGGGATATGGTCATTCTCGTTGATTTTTTTTTTTTTAGATCTTTTGAATATAAAAGTATGAAATCTCAAAATAAAATGTTTATAGATAAAAATTGCACTAAAATATTTGACAGATTTTTATATTCATTAAAAACTGCTATTTTTACTTCAAAATTAATTACAAAGACATTCCGTAATAATTAACAACCACCATGTTATGAAGAATATAAATGATTATATGTCTACATTTATTTTACATTTTCTGATGACTTCGAAAAATGTCCATCATGTCTTAAACATGAATACGAACATATTAAGCTTAAATACCTCAACATAAAAAACACATTTAAAACGAACTTTAGAATTCAATTAACAATTCTTTTACTACTACTATTTAGAAATGAAATGATATATAGAAACATTATAAAACACTTCCTATAGGTCAGTCCTTTTCCAATGTGTTAGTGATCTCTATGCTATTCAATATTTTTCATATTTGATCGGTCCACAAGAACATGATAGCCTTGTCAATCCTATGGATATATATGGCCTAGAACAATAACATCAACATTGTTATCAATCTTTATATGTAACAAGCTCAAAATCTATTGTAAAAGCAATAACTTCAGCAAATTTCTTAATAAAAAAACTGGAAAAAATCTGAGTGTGAAGCAACAGACGCAGACGACATTCAATGCCAGAAAAGCAATGCTTCTTGCTCCTTCTGAGACCATATTGAATTCAGTAAGTTAATATTCTTGCATTTCCTCTTCATGTTATTTGCACATATTACTTTAGTAGCAAAGACACCTACTTTGTTAGTCCAATATGTGCATATGTTAATATAGATAATTAGAATTTGCATATAAAGGATTTTTCTTGACACAATGGATAAAGCCTCATAAATAAAAGCTTTCTCATTTGGATTAGAAAATGTCATTAAAGGAGGTGTAGATGGCTGATTGATGCAGTGAAGGCCCAGTGGAAGAAACCAAGGAAATGGGCTAGTAAGAAAATCCAATTCTTCCCTGGTTTCCATGTACCTTGTTATGAGCAAATTAAAAACGTATACGTACATAGTAAGAGGGTATATTTACAGAAGGCCAAATACATAGACAACCCCCTAAATTTAGCATTAATTCCCATTTAGACACCTAAACTTAGAGTAGTACCTATTAAACGCTTGAAGTCAAGTTAAATTGTACCTATTACACACCTTTGGCCATCTCTTTTAAAAACATTGTGTGTGTGTCTCAAACGCAATGACATGGAAAAATGTCCACTCAATATTTGACACGTGGCTTTTCAGAAACTCGCCCAACTCTACTAGTGTATGTCGTCTTCGTCTTACCCCTCGCTCCCTCCCCCCACCCCCCTTGTTCCTCTTCTTCTTTTTCCTTACTGTAGCGAAGTATCAGTGTGTTGGTGATTTTCTCAAATCATCAATTCTTTGGGAAAAATTTGCCAACGTTTTCTAAAAGTTCAACAACCACCTAATTGATTTCTCTCAACAACACCTGCACATAATTAAGCTTTGAATTATGATCACAAAAAACAATAATCAGATTGATCCAAAATGGGGAATGGAAATCAAAGAAATTTGATAGTTAAGCCTGGATTTGTGCTGGGAGTTTTCTTCATGATGCAACGGGTGAGCTCAGTTTATTTGAAATTGAGGCCGGAGATATCGCATTCCGGCACGTCATTGGATGCTTTCACTTTCGCCGATAAGATTCTTTAGTCAATCTCTTTGGTTCTTGAAGAATGGATTATTAAGAACGCTTTGGTTTTTATAGTTTGCGTTTAGATTTATTCTCTGTAAGTCGGAGAATCTGATGGGTTGAATTTCATTGGAGCACCTTTATTACAACTTAAAAAACAGGGTTCTATTGATGGGTGTTGAAATTTCATCTTCTTCCATTACGACCAAAATACAATATAGGAATAGTAGTATGGTGGCACGCTGAGAAGATGAAGGATTTGGTAAATGTGGTGGCTAGAGAGGGAAGCTGGAGAAAGAAAACAAAAGAATTGAAAAGAGAACCATGACTTCACGCGCTTGATGGTAGGTGTAGCTCGAGTATATACCATGTCAGCCAGTTGTGTCTAATAGGTATAATTTAACTTGAATTCAGGTGTTCAATACGTATTACCCAAAGTTTAGGTGTCCAAATGGAAATTCATGCTATGTTTAGGGGGTTGTCTATGTGTTTGGCCTTTACAGAACATGACGAGACTTTTCAGTTCACAAAATATATCGATAGTTTTCTTACAAAATCTATACTACTCATGTAAATTAAAAAGCAGTGAATAAAACACAGTAAATGAATTAGGCGTCAATCATCGAAATAACGTAAGGAAACTGATCTTCCCTTATTTTATCCACTTTTCTATCTCCCATTCAAAATTAAAAGATATTGTTCCCTGATTTTCTCCACCTTGATCTTCCCTTATTTTATCCACTTTTCTCTCCCCATTCAAATTAACAAATATTGTTCCCTGATTTTCTCCGCCTTTTGCAAAAAAAAGTCCATTCTAATATGTAATTCTCGTTGTATAAAAATTGTATAAAAATTATATTAAAATTGTATTATTCAAATATCTACAACAATATACATCTTAAAAACAAATTTCATAAAACTAATTATATAATATATAACTTTAAACTACAATTTTCATACAACTCAACATACAATTATAATGCAATTTTGTTACATCTTCAAACATGGAGAAGATATATATATATATATATATATATATATATATATATATATATATATATATATATAAACCGATTCCATACGCATTTCATACACACTTTAAGACTAATTTATATCAAATTTATTCGTATTTCATACACATTGTGACCACATATATCTCAAAATTGATATATATCATATCAACACAAATTTCATACATATATAGATTTTAACATTTTTAAGAACTACAACATATATAATTATACAGATTTCATACGCACGGTGATCATATATATCTCAAAACGATACAGATCAAATTTTTTTTATTTATTAAATACGCAGGTCAGTAATCAAATGCTTGCTATTATTAATGTATACATAATCTATCAACATTTGTGGTGGGAGAGAGAGAGAGAGAGAAATCGTATTGAAATGAAGAAGAATCTGATTGGTAAGTATCCTAAAATTAAGCCCACATTTAAAATCAGATTCTATTCCTAAATAAAAGCTCAAAATCGTGGGTATTCCATTAAGTCCAAATATGGTATATTTTGTAATTTTATTGGTATGTTTTATAAATAAGGAAAAGTATTCTTATGTTTTGTAATATGGAATCTTAAGAAGTATTATTAGGTCATTTCCCCCCTTGTTGCTATACTACTATTGGTTTTGGGCTTATGAAAACCGGCCAAATCAAACTACTTCCTTTTGATCCTTTTCCCTTAATGATAATTTGGCACCGTGGATGTGTTTGGTATGACGGAAAATGTTTTCCAAGAAAATATATTATTGGAGAATATGTGATTTTCCTACTCATTTTCTTGGGTTTGGTTCTCAAGTTGGAAAATGTCATTTTAAAAGCATTTGCATATACTTGAAGCAAAACCACTATGAAATTTTTGAATTCAGGGTGCAACTTTAAGTGGTGGGGAGTACTGGTTTTTTTTTTCTAGGTGTAAAAACCCAAAAAAAAAAAAAAAAAAAACTTTTGAAATTTTATTTTTAATTTTTTTGGGAGGGTGGGGGGGGGGGGGGGGGGGGGGGGAGGGAAAATGGGTTGGTAGTGAGGGTAATTAGTTTTTCTACTTTTAGAATTTTTTATAAAAGTAAAATAAATATATGAAAAAAGAAAATTCAGAGGGGGGTGGTGGGGTTAGGGTTGGGATGGGGGTGGGTGGTTTGGGGTGTGGCGGGGGGGGGGGTTGTGGGGTGGGTGGTTTGGGGTGGGGTGTGAGGTTGTGAGGATGGGTGATTTGGGGTGTGGTGGGTGGAGAGGAGGGTGGGGGTGGTGAATGAGGTTGGGGTTTGTGGGTGTGGGGGGTAGAGTTGGGATTAGTGGTGGTGGTGGGGTATGCGGGGATGAATTGGGAAAACGTGTTGTTGTGTTTTTATTAGTCCGGAAAATGTTTTCTCTCATATATTTATGAAAAACTTTTTCTCATATTTTGAGGAAAACATTTTCCATAGGAAAGCATTTTCCAAGATCTTAAGTGCAACCAAACAAGAGAAAATAGAAAAATATTTTCCTAAAAACATTTTTCGTCATACCAAACACCCCCCCCCCCCCCGTATGGTAAGTTGTCCCACGAGATGACGTAAACAATCCAAGTTTATGAAATTGGTATTCCATTGCCGATATTCATGTTACAAGCTCTAAAATTTGTATCTTATAATCGAAAAAATCTTCCCTAGTTTTATAATTTTAGATTTCCTCTCTCTTCTTAAGATTCCAATTTACTTTCCCCAAATCTCTGAAATATTCTCTCAAATCTCTATATATCATTATACCTATTTTCTCTCTCTACTTTTTCTTTTCTTCATTTCGACAATTCAAAAGCTTACGATGCAATTATCAATGAAAATATTGAGAGATAGGAATAATTTATAAGTTTTGAAACAGTAACCAAAATTCGCATTTTCAACTCTTCTTAATAAAACCACTTTTAGATTCTCCAAAACCCCCTGCTCTAGCAATGACGAAATAAGTCAATACATCCAGAAAGTGAAAATCCTTTTGAGTGTGCTATTAAAAAAAAATCTTTTATCGTGAAATTCACAATATCTAATCTTTTTATCCAAAAAGGATGAAGATCTTAAAAGAAACAAGTTTCATTCCCAGCCTGTGGCGCTAGAAGTAGGGATGACATCTAGTACATGATTTACTTGTATGACTTAGATGTCTCAGATTTCTCAAAAAAATGATTTGCTTGATGGGATTTGGTATCAGATCATTGATTCAGATATACATACTATAAAGGACTAGACATGCCAATGAAATCATCTTCAGTTATGTATACAATTTATCGTCA
The DNA here is from genome assembly GCF_029784015.1 of Lycium ferocissimum. Classification (NCBI taxonomy): domain Eukaryota; kingdom Viridiplantae; phylum Streptophyta; class Magnoliopsida; order Solanales; family Solanaceae; genus Lycium; species Lycium ferocissimum. The sequence continues at coordinate 59,099,509 of NC_081352.1, forward strand.
ATTGCCATTGCATGGACGTCTCGAATTGTATATGGGATGACCCTCTGGTCCGTGATGTGTAGAGTACGTACAGAACAAAGTTCGAGTACTCATGTCCCAAACCCATTCACACGATGATGACTCGTTGAGCATAACTCTCGGATCCCTCTAATTGTCTCTAAGTCTAGAATCCTCTTTGCCACGTGTGTAATTCTTGCGCCCGACACATTCACCAATACAGTAATAAGAAAATGAAATGATTTAGAACTCCATTAACGAGTTCTGTAAGACACAATTAAGAAGAAAGAAAGAGGAAGAAGGAAGAAGAAGAAGTTAACTGTGAAAGAGTAGGGAGAATATTATTCAATGAATGAATTGTAATCTTCAACCTTACAATTGTACTGAGATGTATCCATATATATACATGATTGGGTGAATGTGTATTAACTAACTAATCTATGTAGGCTCTAATTAGGGAAGTAGCTATTAGCATAACTAACTTGTTTAACTCCTCTAACTAACTCCTAACCTCCTTAACTAATAAATAGAAAATTGTGCAATTACAGAAGTGCCCTTCAGTCTTTGTACTTCAGTTTCTTAAACACTTCCGCTCAAGTTAGGTGCTCTAAAAAGGTTTAACACACCTAACTTGGAATTAATAAGCTGATGTTGCACTCTTGCAAGTCCATTGGTCAGAACATATGCAGGTTGTTCCTTAGTTGAAATGTAATGTGGTTGAACCATTTTTGTTGAATTTTTCTCTAATGAAGTCACAATTTATCTCAATGTGTTTAGTCCTCTCATAGTAAACTGGTTTTGGAGCTATTTGTATTCTTTGATTTGCTGTCACTATAGATGTTGACAGGTAGTTTGATATTAGTTCCAATTCCTTGAATAATACTAGTAACCATGTGAGTTTTGAGACTGTTGATGTCATGCTCTTATATTCAGCTTCTGTTGAACTCCTGGAAATGGTTGTTTGCTTCTTGGACTTCCATGATGATGTGCCATGGAATTACGACACATATTATGCTTTTTAATTGAGAGTTTTACTTGTTATTAAGTAAGTTTGCGTCGTTTTGATGTGTTTTTGTCATGTATCAGGTGTTTAGGGTCAAATGGCAAAAGATGGAAAATTACGTGAAAAGAGCCCAAAAGTGTGAAAAAAAAGTTCAACTGAATGACAGATTCACGACACAAAAGACGGCCCGTCAATCGCAGTGAGAAATCATTACAGTATGTATCTCAACATGAGTGAAATCACGGCAGAAATCTCCGGATCGTAGCTCATTCTAGGGCCTGTCAAATTCTAGTGTCAATCAGTTACAACATGCTTCCCAACATGAAGTAAATCTACGACAAAGATTCATGGACCATAAATCAATTCACCGGTCCATCAAAGGCAGCGTAAAAGTTCAGAAGGATTTTAGTTTTATAGTGCGAAGCAACATATTTATTGACCGTATATCATTTGTCGGTCCATAGATTGATTCGGCGAGGCAGTTTTGTCAAGTTATTTTCCATGACTTAGACCATTATAAATAGTTAATGTAGGGTTTTTGTGGACCATTCTGTTACGACCCGACTATGGGGCCATGACGGGTACCCGGAGCTGACTACCGAGCACCACTCCTTATGCTAATCATCATACTCATCTTGAATGCATTTAGTATTCTCAACACAAATAGCCATAAGGAAACCTTTATCACTTCCAAAACATATCTACAATCATGTGCATAAGGCCATCGGGCTATCAAAATAATATACAACTATACAATGTGATCATCATGGGACATCAACTACCCACACGTACGTATCTACGAGCCTCTACCAGGGTACTAGACATAAAGGCGGGACAGGACCCCGTCGTGCCCAAATATATGCACCAAAATAATATCTCCAAAAATGGCACCTCTGAAATATTGGGGTGCTCCTGTAAGCCTGCTGAATAGCTCCAAGGAATCTAGGCCACCTCCCTGTCTACTTGTGGGCATAAACACGCCCCCTCCAAAATAAAGGACGTCAGTACAAATAAAGTACTGAGTATGTAAGGCATGAATAATATTAACATTGTAAAGAAATCATGAAACATGAGGCGAAGATATAACCTGCTTAACCTTTAAATGAAAACACATGCTATGCTTGTCACTTATACAATCATCGTTAACCCACGTCTGGGTAACCATCGCACGCCGCCCACTAGTGGTGTCATGTCAGGCCATATAGGCACGGTGTGATCATATGCAGCCCGCCTTCGCAGTGACATGTCCGGCCATCTAGGCACGATGTAATCATATGCAGCCCGCCTTTGCGGTTGCATATCCGGCCATCTAGGCACGGTGTAATTGTCATCATCATATACTTACCA
>NC_081352.1:59101955-59141110 GCF_029784015.1 Lycium ferocissimum
AAATCTTTTGAAAACACAAATTTTTAGAAAAGGACATTCAAAAAACAAAACCCCGGACCTTTAAGGTGAAGATGAACAAAAACTCATTTATCCCATACTTTAACGAACTTTTATCTTTACGAAAACACTACTATCCTTATATATATATATATATATATATATATATATATATATATATATATATATATATATATATATATAAGGAACTCATTGTATCCGGATATTATAAATCCAAACCTAAAATACCCTATATGTAAAGGGAATACATTCAATTCGTTTTTCAAAATGATATGCAAATGACAAATTTTCATAATGCGGGAAATAAACACTAAATAAACAGTTCATGCAAATACTCACACATTCGAATTCGAGGTCAACGGTATAGTACGGATCCTTAATACTAGGGTGCCTAACACCTTCTAGGATCACCGTAACCCTTACCTAGAACTTTGGATTAAGAAGGATTTTTCATGGTGTATGAATAAATCCTTCAAAACTTGTTTTCCTAATTTCCTAAAAATTAGGTGGCGACTCTTTTAAAACAAAGTTCGAAAGAGCACCAACGATTTCGAAGTAGCTTTTCCGGGCGCTAACCCCACCCATGAAAATATGAACCGTTACAAGGGGCACTTAGGCCCTTAACTCAACTTTTAAAATCTTCACCTCCCTTCCCTCAAAGGTTGGTGAAGAAGACCAAGGATGCCAAGTGCCAATGATTCTTTGATCAACTGAAGAAGTTATGTATGAACATTCCATTCCTTGATGCTTTTCAAGAGATGTCGGGTTTTGCTAAATATTTGAAGGGTTTATTAACAAAGAAGCAGCCAATCAAACATGATACAGTAAGTGTCATTCACCATATTAGCTCTATCATCTCCACAACCAAAGTTCAAAAGAAAGAGGTTCCAGAGGCCTTTACTATTCTATGTACTATTGATCATCATGATTTTGCACGAGCTATTTGTGACAATGAGTCTAGCATTAACCTAATGGGGCTTGTTATCTACAAGAAATCGGGGTTAGAGATTCCTAGGTCAACTAGCATGCAGTTGCAAATGGTTGATAGATCGATAAAGAGGTCGGTTGGGGTTGTTGATAATGTTCTTGTTCAAGTTGGTGATTTTTTTTCCCGACGGATTTTGTGATTCTTGATTGTGCGGTGGATAAAAATATTCTGATCATATTGGGAAGACCTTTCCTTGCTATCAAAAGGGATCTCATGGGTTTAGAGAAAAAACAAAATCAAGTTTCGAGTGAATGATGAAGAGGTAACTTTCCAAGCTAGCAAAGGGATGAAATTACCAAGTGCTTATGAAAGCATTTCGGTGATTGTTATAATAGATGTGGTTAATGAGGCCGTTAAAATGGAGGAAAAGTGACTTGGGTAAGCCTTAGCGGGTATCTTGGTTAATTTCGATGGTGATGACATGGAGGGATATGTAGAGACAGTGAATTCGCTTGAAGGGTTGGGGTATTATTCTTACCAACCAAAGACTTTGTCTCTTGATCTACAGAATCGGGCTACTCCTCCAGCCAAGGCATCTATTAATGAGCTGCTGAAGGTTGAGCTTAAGCAGGTCCCATCACATCTGAGATATGAGTTTTTCGGTCCAAATAATACATTGCCCATTATTGTGTCGGCATTGCTGAATGATGAACAGCTGAAGAGGTTACATGAAGTCTTAAAAGAATATAGGCGAGCTATTGTGTGGACTATTGTGGATATTTGAGGGATTCCCTCCGGAATTTGGGAGCATAAAATTCAACTCAATGAAGATAGTTCACCAAGTGTATAGCATCAAAGAAGATTGAACCCACCCATGCAAGAAATGGTAAAAAAAGGAGATTATCAAGTGGTCGGATGTCAGGATTGTTTACCCCATTCCAGATAGCCAATGGGCTAGTCTGGTACAACATGTTCCGTCAAGGGTGGCATAATAGTCGTGCACAATGCAAAGAATGAGCTTATTCCAAAAAAATGGTTAGCAAATGGACAGTATGCATGGACTATCGGAAGCTCAACACCGCGACGTGCGAAGACTTTTTCCCTATGCCTTTTATTGATCAAATGCTTGATCGGCTAGCAGGAAGGTCATATTATTATTTCTTTGATGGATATTTCGGCTACAACCAAATAAATATTGCCTTAGAGGATCAAGAGAAGACAACATTCACTTGTCCCTATGGGACCTTTACATTTAGCCAAATGCTATTTGGGTTATTCAATGCTCTAGCTACTTTCCAACGGTGTATGGTGTCCATTTTCTCTGATATGGTTGAGGACTTCTTGGAAGTCTTCATGGATGTTTTTTTTAGTGGTTGGTGACTCATTTGATGGTTGTCTTGACCATCTTGGTCAAGTGCTAAAGTGGTGTGAAGACACCAACCTTGTTGTTAATTGGATAAATGCCACTTCATGTTGGAGGAAGGGGTTGTCTTTGGTCACAAAATTTCAAAAAAGGGAATTGAGGTCAATCAAGCAAAGATTGATGTTATTGCCAAGCTTTCTCCACCCATTTTGGTCAAAGAAGTTCGTAGTTTTTGGGACATGCCGAATTCTATCGGCGTTTCATTAAGGATTTCTTGAAGATCGGCAATCCTGTGTGCAATCTTCTTGAAAAAGAGTCTAAGTTTGACTTTGATGAGAAGTTCCTCAAGGAATTTGAAGAATTGAAGAAGTGGCTCACTTCGGCTCTCGTTATTGTATCTCCTGATTGGCCACTTCCCTTTGAACTCATGTGTGATGCTAGTGGGTTTCCTGTTGGAGCGGTGCTTGGTCTAAAGCACAACAAGATCATGCATCCAATCTATTACGCTAGCAGAACACTTAATGGTGCTCAGATGAACTATCTGGACTGAGCAAGAATTTCTTGCTATTTTTTATGCTTTTGAGACGTTCCAGGCCTATCTGTTGGGGTCTAAAGTGGTGGTGTAGACCTACCATACAGCATTGAGGTATTTGATAGCTGAGAAAAATGCCAAGCCACGATTGATTCGATGGGTTCTCTCGTTGCATGAATTCAATTTCGAAGTCAAAGATTGTAAAGGTTCAGAGAATCAAGTTGTCAATCATCTATCCAAGCGTGAGGAAGCTAGGAGACTAATGGGAAATATTTAAATTGATGATGCTTTCCCCGATGAGAGGCTCGTAGCCGTGTCTTGTGATGTAGCATCGTGGTATGCCGATATCGCAAATTTCTTTCCTACCGGTCTCATTCCTGAGGAGTTCAAAGCGTATCAAAAGAAGAAGCTCTTGCATGAGTGTCGATATTACTATTGGGAGGCGCCTTATTTATTCTGAACATGTGTCGACAACATTATTCCACGTTGTGTTCCCGAACTAAAGTTATGGCTATCTTGAAGGCATGTCACGACTTTTCGACTGGGGTCATCATGAGGAAATCAACCAGTGGATAAGGTTTTTGAGTTGTGGGTACTATTGGCCAATCATTTATCATGATGCAAACATGATGGCCAAAGCTTGCGACCAATGTCAACGACAAGGAAAAATTGCAAAAAGGCATGAGATGCCTCTGAGCTTTGGGCTAGAGGTGGAACTGTTTGATGTATGGGGGATTGACTTCATGGGTCTCTTTATGAGCTCGTCTAGGATGAATTATATCTTGGTAGTCATTGATAATGTATCCAAATAGGTAGAAGCAGCGGCTTTACTCAACTATGATGCAAAGAGTGTCATGGGTTTTCTAAAGAAGAACATTTTCACTCGCTTTGGCACCCTGAGGGCAATTATCAATGATGGTGGTTCTCGTTACTGACAAAGGACTTAATGACCCTGAAAAAGGTAGTGTCAAGCGCCAGTGTCTACCCCGTATCACCCTCAAATAAGTGGCCAAGTGAAAGTCTCTAATCGGGAGAAAAATAGTATTCTAGACAAAACTGTAAATGCAAATCGGACCGATTGGTTCCGAAAGCTAGATGATGGTCTTTAGACTTATAGAACAACACTCAAAACTCCCATTGGAACTTCACCTAACCAGTTGGTTTTTGGTAAGGCGTGCCATTTGCCAGTAGAGATCGAACACAAAGCCATGTGGGCATTGAAGAAGCTGAATCTGGATTGGGATGAGGCAACCAAGCTTCGGTTGTTTCAACTAAATGAGATGGATGAATTTCGGTACCAAGCATATGAGAGTGCAACCTTGTACAAGGAGAGGATGAAGAATTATCATCATAAAAAGATCCTAAAGCGGGATTTCCAACCCAATGATGAGATCTTGTTGTTCAATTCAAGGTTAAAGCTTTTCCCGGGAAAACTGAAATCCAATTGGTCTAGGCCTTTCAAAGTAGTAAGTGCTTCACCCTATGGGAGAATTGAATTGGATTCCGAAGATGGGACTCGAACCTTTAAAGTGAATGTCCAAAGGGTGAAGCATTATCATGATTATGTCGCTGGTGACCGAATTGTTAATAGGCACAGTTTGAAACAAGGATCCTCGCCTGACCCCATGTGAAGTGGTAAAACCGTCGTCCCGCGACGTTAAATCAAGCGCAGCTTGAGAGGCAACACAAGTTTAATTTCATGTCGCCTGATTTTAATGGATGAAGCTGGAGAAAAAAATACAGGTTGCAGAAGTTCAATTCACAGATTGCAAAATCCACAGTAAATAAATTAAGGTCTGTGAAATGAACCGTCAAATGGAGTGTGGAATCAGGTCTTACTGGAACGGATCTACGCTAGAATCTATGAACCGTGAAATATTTTACGAACCGTATATTATAGCGTAATACTTTAGCACACAAAGGGCATCACTGTAACTAATTTACGCTACCATTGACCCGTCATGAACCATATCACGATGGCTTTCTACGGTTCATAAAATTGAGCAGCCACATCATCGTGTCATCAAGGTAAGCTACCGTAAAATAAGCCCGTAAGCCCGTTTACGGTCCATAAATGTGAGCATCAATTAGGGTAGGTTTAAATACCCAAACTAATCATGTGTCACTCCCACTTCTACACGATTCAAAATTTCCCAGCTTTCTCTCCCTTTTCCTCTCCCATAATCGTTACACCCATATCATATATTCATCACCTAAGTAATTCCATCCATACACAACTCTCTACTCTCTCTCTCTCTCTAACATCATATACACATCAAGGTCACGCACAAAGAGGTGCACCTCAATAGTTGAACAAATTCAATTGAGCAAATAGTCATCTATCAGGTATGTTGAAGTTCTACTCTCCTTTCGCACATGGTATGATTCATAAGTGTAATGATGAGAAAGTATACCTGACAGCTGCACGTTAGTTTGATGGTTTGACTATTGTTGTGACTCTGTAGGTTTGTTTTAAATTTGTTATGATGTGGGGGTATGGGTCTTGGTATGTTTGTACATATTTGGACTCAGGTTATAGCAGCCTCCATTGAGTCGGAGGGCATTTCGATCAACGATTTCAAATTTGAAGTCCAAAATCGTATGCCCACCAACTGTTTGATAGAATGCTTGTGAGAATGATAGTTAATAACAGGGGTGAAGTTTGAGTAACCCCTGACCTTATGTGAGTTTGAATGAGGTGTGGGTTTAATATGCAACCAAAATAAATGATTCTTTATGATGAAAAGATTGTGTAAGAAATAAATCAAAGGTTTGGATACTTGGAGTAATAGATAATGATCAATTATGAAAAGTGCTTTCACGGCTGTCGGACCATCAATTTATTTTACGGACCGTTAATATCAGTCGTAAGAAGCCTTAAAAGACAAAATTTACGGACTGTAAATTTATTTGTGGGCTGTAAAATCTCTCCATGAAAAGGCCCCTCTAAGTTTTGGTTTCTGTTCCCATTTTACGGTACGGATTCACGGACCAGAAAAGCTTGTCACGATCCATGAATAGTTTTATGGGCCACCATTTCCACCTGACTCTAATTTTTTTATTTTTGAGTTCTAGCTTGTGTTTCTTTCTTTTACTGTTTTCAACTACTAAGAAAAACCCAAAAATAGTTTCTTTTCTTTTTGCTTGTTTACTAAGTATGTCTTGTTTGTATGGCTCCGAAAAATCATGGTGAGAAGGGGTAGTGCACAACTAACTGGACAGGGGAGGGGTAGCGGTCAACCACAGATAAGATCGAGACTTTGTGACTTTCCCCTTGACCCTGAAGTGGAGAACATAGATGATGACACAACTCTTGTCAGGGTCACCAGACAGAGGAGGGTAGAACAGACTCCAACATTCCCCCAGTCTGAAAAGAGGGAATCATCTTCAACCCACTGGTAGTTGTAATCACGAAGGTGGGCCGAGTTCCAACCCTCCGGAATAACAAACTCAAGAAGCCTTAGATATTGAAGAGGACATGAGACAGAATGAATTGCGAATGAAAGAAAGGTCAGAGAACAGTTTTTAATTTTCTATGGAAGGCTCGAAGGAACTATTCGAGCAGGGCATAGAATTGAGTAAAGCAGGGAGGCCATGAAGAAGCATTTATAAAGAAAGGCAAATCAACTTCGATGGATTGGAGAAATTCCATAGCATCCTATCCATTAGATTCCACAAATGGGAGTTCCTCATCCGTCCTCTTGGGGAGTATTGTCTGATTCTTGTCGGGGAATTCTATGCATCCTATGCGGCTGAGATAAACAACCGGTTCAAGCCAATGCAGCAGAAAAATAAACCGGTGAGCCTTACAAAGGTTATGGTCCGAGGGTTGAGAATTAACATTTCCAGTAGAGCCGTGAACCGTTTCTACTTTAGGGATGACTATGTGCCACCTGACAACACAAATGAGCTTGACTATAATTGAGAGGTGAAAGGTAGGATCAACTGGTTGAGTTACCACGGGTATTTTCAGTAATTGCACAGGGAAAGCCTGTGTAGCACACCAATTCCAAGATTCCAGTTAAAAGGGCTGACCTCTCTCTTGAGGCAAAATTCTAGTAGAGCATCCTCATCAACCGGTTCTATCCCACTCAATCTGATAATCAGCTCACCACTGACATGGCAATTCCTGTAGTGGCCATCATGTCCCGGTATACTATTGACATTGGCAAGCTTATTGTGGAGGAAATTCACCAGCATTTACATCAGCCTAGACTTTCATTGGTGTATCTCTGTCTTATTACTAGACTATGCCTCATAGCAGGTATTCGGCGATATCCCCATAAAGATCATCGTATCCAAGCTAAGCAAGTCTATGATCTAATAAAGAACAAGGATAAAGATCTCTGTGCTTTGTTATTGAGTGTGGTCCCCATATTGGCACCGATACCGCCTCAGTAAGTGCCACAGGACCATGATGAGCCAATGCCTGACGCCACTCAGGAGAGTCCCGATATTGCCACCACGGCAGCACCATCCATATCAGAGACATTTGTGTCCTCGTCCAGTCTGACTACTTCCATAGCTCCTCCCGTTTCCATAGCTCCTCCTGCTTTCACAGTTACTCCAGCACCCATAGTTTTGCCAAAAGGTAACTTGATCCCTTTTACTAGACAAAACTTCCATGACTCATTCGTTAAATCTAAGCGAGTTGATCGACAGATCGCCAACCTATTGAGAGAACTGGAAGGGTTTGTGACCAAAGAAATAAAAAAAGGACTTGGATCCCCTTATAGCGTTTCTAGTATTATCACATCATCAGATTCACTCTCGGATTGATGGCCTTAAAGGGCGAGTTCTAGAGTTGGAGAAAGTGCAGCCTACTGTTGACTTGGGGAGGGTCCAGAGAGAATTAATTCAACTGAGAGAAGAAGTGCATGCACTACAACTGAAAGAAGGGATTGCACCTACAGAACCTTCCTTAGCACAAGCGATAGACCTGGCATTGTTGGTCCTGATAGTGAGATGATTCTCCACCCTGAGATAAGGGAAAAAAACAAAGGTCTGGGGATGATGATGATGATGATGATAGGGTGGATCAGATTGAGGATGAGGAGCTTCATGCGAGGAAATCCACCCGTTGCTCTTTGGTTTATACACATTTCACCAAGGCTTCCCGCAAAGACGGACTGCGCGCACCGACCGAGCTATCCCGTAGGCACCGCTTTGGGCTACCACTACCGCCCTTGAGGAGGACCCACCGTGCATCGCCGGGGGCCGCCGACTCGTTGGTACACCGACCCAATCTGCAGTAAATAGCCTCCATCTACACATTTGCTGCAACATCTTAGAATGAGCAACGCGCCTAGTGCGCCCTAGGGAGTCTTAACCCTTTGTGCTTACTTTTTTTAATGCATTGGGAACGATGCATGATTTTTTTGTTGGGGTTGGGCTAGATGGTTTTTGTTGTCTTTTGTAGTATATATGTGTGAGTAGGACCCCCACGGCTTTTCCTTGCCATGGTTCTTTTTCTGAAGGGGTTTAATATCTGTTGAACCTGGAATGTTTAGGTTGTTGTTTAAGTAAAATAGAGTAATTGTAACTCATATGGTAGTGGTTGATGAACTTATGGGATGTATGATATGTATTTTGAAGTTGAAATGACCCTTCCAAAAGTTTTGAGTACTCAGAATGTGTTAGTGAATTGACATGCATGATTCTTTTTATGACATTTTGAGTATTGGGATATTGTGTGTGTTGAGTGCCCTTTTGGTAAGACAAAATTAAATTAACATAACAATCCTTATTCCATTGTGGGTTGAGTTATTAGTATATGTTCATGTATTGTACTCGCAATCTAGAACTTGCCTAGTTAGTCATGCTCGATTTCAAAGGACAGTTTGGTTGTTGAAATAATCTTAGGCTTTCTTTGTATGATTTTGAAGCCATGCTGCCTTTTATACGCCTAACCCGTTCACATATATGATCCCTAGTCTCCTATTTTAAGCCTTTTAACCTGTTTCTTGACTAGCCGCTAACTAGCCTATACCGTTGCTTGAAATCTACCCATTTTGCGCCCGTTCCCTCCTTGACACTTTAAGATGATGAATGAGTGCTAAAAGCCTAAGTTGAGGGTGACACACAATATGTTTGGAAATTAAAGCCTAAAGCCTAAGTTTGGGGCGAAAGTGAGTTTCCTAGTAGAGGATTCAGTGTGGTTGTTGTAAATACCTGTGCCAAATATTAAAAAAAAAAATTGGCTGAAACTATTGCGCAAAAAGATGAATAAAAGCTTTAGTTTGTTAGATCACATCAAGGTTGGAGGATTGAAAAGAAAGATAATAAGGGCAAGTAAAGTGTAGTGTTCAAGGAGGGTAAGTCACTAATAACCAAAATCTATCCTACCCGTCACTAAGCCTACATTACAAGCCGAGAAAAAGTCCTAATGTGATCACAGCCGAACCATCCAAAGTTAAAGGCATTGAAAATAAGGGCAAGCATATGATATCTACATTTGCAGTGTACGAACTTCTTTGTGGGTGTAAATGTTTTCTCTTCTTCTTCGTTTTTGTCCAGTTTATTCTGGTACATATGTGTTTCGGGACATTCTTTGGTCGTTGTGAGGACATAAGGGTTCATGAAAATTGTTAAGAATGAGTGACTACCCGGAGCGGCATTTAGGTATACATTGATACTCCCAATAACGTGATGTCATTTACTGAAGCTTCATTGTGATAACAATTTTGAGTGATGCATCTTGTTTGAAAATGTGAAAGTGAGGGGGCCATTTTTTTGAAATGCACATGCCAATAGTTATTAGCCAAAATCTTTGTCGACATTTTTACTTTGTGATATCTAAGCGTTTGTGAGAGTCGTATGTATTGTTTTGCTTGCTGTCGAGGACAAGAAAGACTTTAATTTGGAGAGTCTTTGATGTGCGTGGAATTCACCGCGCACATTTGATGCTTTTTAACAAAAAGTTTTACTTGTTTTTAAGTAAGTTTGAGTCAGTTTGATGTGTTTTTGTCATGCTTCAAGTGTTTAGGGTTAAAATGAAATGGCAAAAGACAGGAGAATTACGTGAAATGAGCCCAAAAGTGTGAAAAAAAGAAGTTCAACTGAAGGACAGATTCACGACACAAAATATGGACCGTAGATCATTCTACGACCCGTCAATCAAAGCGTGAAATTGTTATAGTATGCATCTCAACATGAATGAATTCACGGAAGAAATCTACAGATCTTCAAGTCCCAGTGCCAATCAATTACAACAGGCTTCCCAACATGAACTAAATCTATGGCAAAGATTCACGGACCGTAAATCATTTCACGGTCCGTAAAGGATTTCAGTTTTACGGTGTGAAGCAATGATTTACGAATCGTATATCATTTTACGGTCCGTAGATTGATTCGATGCGGGCAGTTTTGTCAAGTTATTTTCCACAACTTGGACCATTTATAAATAGTTAATGTAGGGTTTTCGTGAATCATTCTTGGTCAGATATTTGTCTCTTTGTTCTAAGGCATTGAATACTCCATCATTTTGAAGCTTTTGAGGACAAGATTCCATCTTTTCTTCTTCTCTATTCCCATAGTAAGCTTTAATGACTTTTGTAATTCTTTGTTTTATATTAAAGACTATAAGTAGCTAAGTTTTTAATACTAAGGTTGTGGACCCAATGATGGGTGTTATGTGAATGGGTGTTTAACATTGAATATATGCATAATGGGTTGTTGGTTTTTACTTATATCTTATTCATTAAAGTTGGTTGATGGTTGCAAACACTGACCAAAGCCATAAATCCTTACTTTACTTGGGAAGGTGAGCTAGGGTTTAGTAGAATGAGAATAAGAATTCGGGGCGTTAACCCTCATTTAATAAATCACTTAGGGATAAAAAGGGTTTAATTGGCACAAATTAATCATTCTTAATTTCAACTCTTTTACATTTTGGAAGATCATAAAGAGGAAATACTTTCTAACTATTGGGAAATATTAGGAAGTCATTTAGAGATTAAGTGCATACCATACAATAATCCATTAGAAGTATATCATATTAACACCTATAAAATTACATCTCATCTAACGGTGCACAATCTTAGTTTCTTAATCTAAATAGTTACCTTCAAATCAATAGTTATTAGAATTATATACTCTCTTTACAAACATACCAAATATGAACTAAGATGAAACTTAAGTAACACACTACGATAGCAACATTTTCACACTCTATTCCCTGTGAGATTCGACCCCACTCTAGTTGGGTTACTATTTTTGACAACATCCGCTTTACGCAGTTTATTGGGTGCAATTTTAGCATATCACATGACACTAGTGATTCCCCTAATTTTATTAGAAAACATGAGACAAATCTTCTAGTATGTGTGCAAGCTCCCCAATCAGCATCATAAAATGTTGTAACTTTCTGAATAGGTTTGTTTGATACCAAGATTCCTTGGCCTGACTGAGTTTTAATATATCTGACCACTCTTATAGCGCTTCCATATGCGACTTCTTGGGTTGCTAAAGGTATTGACTTAGTGTTTGTACACTAAAGGCAATATCAGGCCTCGTGACTGTTAGGTATAACAGTTTGCCTATGAGTCTTTGATATGAACTTATATCTGATAACAAAGGATCTTCTGCACTATTAGTCTTCGAATGATCATCATATTCTTTTGTTGTCAACTTCACATTAGTATCAATTGGAATGCACGCTGGTTTACTAGCTGACAGTCCTAATTCTGATATAAGTCCCAATGAATACTTTCTCTGATGCAATAGTATACCTTCTTTGGATCTAACAAACTCTATACCTAGGAAGTACTTTAACTCCCCTAGGTCCTTCATCTTGGATGTCTGTTGTAGTTTCTTCTGTCACGACCCAATTTACTAAGTCATGCGGGCACCTACCTTTTTCACCTCGGTAGACGAACCCTTAACCCAATATTCAACAAATAATAGAAATAGCGGAAGAAAGTAAAATAATGCAAGCCTCACATAAATAATATAAATAAGTGCGGAATTAAATGAAATCTATCCCAGTATCTGGTCTGGTCATACAAGAGGATCTAAGTCAAATACTACAAGTCTGAATAGTGATAATAATACATAAACAATCTCAAATCATGTCTCGGAATGAAAAGTATGACATAAGTAATAGAAGAGTCTTCAGGCAGCGAACGTCCTCATGCTGACCCTAAAAAGACTCGGCAGCAACCTCGATAATCAGTCACGAGGGGAAGAAGTAGATCCAACTTGGTACTCTGCATTTATAAAAGAATGCAGCAAGTGTAGGTCAGTACAACAACAAGTACTTGTAGGTATCATAGGCCGACTAAGACTAGCTAACATATATAAAGACTAAGACTAGCTAGCACATATAAAGACAACAAAGCAAGAGAAACACGTGAAACAACAAGGTGCAAGCCAACACGAATCAATAACCACGGAACAAGTCATCACCTATGTTATAGCATCTAAACTCAACTGTGCCAAATCTCAAGGTAATCAATCCGAACCAGTATTTCACAATCATAGCACAACAAGTCATCACCTATGTTATAACATCTAAACCTAACTGTGCCAAGTCTCAATATAACATTCTGAACCAGTATTTCACAATCATAGCACAAGTCTTCACCTATGCTAAAGCATCTAAACCCAATTATGCCAAGTCTCAGGGTAACCAATCCGAACCAGTATTTCACAATCATAGCACAAGAAGTCATCACTTATGTTATAGCATCTAAACCCAATTGTGTCAAGTCTCAGTATAACATTCCGAACCAATATTTCACAATCATAGCACAACAAGTCATCACCTATGTTATAGCATCTAAACCCAACTGTGCCAAGTCTCAGTATAACATTCCGAACCAGTATTTCACAATCACATCACAATAATATCATAGAAAACTAAGAGGTACAATGCAATGCAATACAATAATGTATAAATGATGAATGCAATGCATATGCACCGTACACATGCACTCCGACGGATGGAACATCACATCTCGGAAGCACAACCCATGGGGGACCCGTGAAGTCCATGTACCAGTCACTCCGCACACAACCGTAGATGACTCCTTCCCACCTATATACCTCGTATCAATCATTCCGCACACAGCCTAGAGATGACTCGATATATAATGTGTTTTAATGAATCTGTATGTCCTTCTCACTTTCCATCCTCAGTACCATAACAATGCAATATCAATGTATCATAGAAGTGAGTATGAATACGATGCAATGTAATATCAACAACTAATTCAATCCCAAACAGTACCACACATGGCACACAAGTAATATCAATAAATCAGGCTACACAATAAGCCACAATGGAAACACAATTCTCATCTCAATATCAAATCAAAGTAAAGTACTGCAATATCATAATATTTAGAACCCAATACGAGAAGAAACCTCCTGGACACAAACCAAATATGCAGATATAGATAAAAACGCGCTACGAACGCACTCGTGGCTTCAAAATTCTCAATGGAGGTCTGGTTGACAAAGTCAACTCGCAAAACCCCAAATTCAACTTCCCAACCCAAGTTCCAAAAGGCACCCGAGCTCATTGACAACTGAACCGAATATACACCTAAGTTCTAAACGACCATCCTGACCTCTCAAAATTGACGGATTCACGAAAAAGGTCCGTTTATCCAAAAGTCAACTTTGAGTCAACTATTTTTCAGTTAAACTAAAAAAAAAATCCAAATCTCACCCAAATCATGTCCAATGACCTCGGTAAGCGTGCCAACTGTCCCCGCGGGTCAAATATGCACTAATAAAGCTTGAGGAAAGGTCAACGGGTCAAAATAGCTGTAACGACCAAACGAATCGTTACACCTTCTTGGTTTCTTCAATTAGTTTCAAACTATCCCCAGTGACTAAGATATCATCTATACATCCTAGGATGATCACGGTTCCCTTATCAATATTTCTTACAAACAAAGAATGATCATGTTGACTCTGCATAAATTTCAGTCTTAATAAAGCTTCTTTCAATTTTGCACTCCATTCTCTAGGAGCCTATTTCAGTCCATAGAGTAATTTGGTGATCAAGATATCGGTCTATGCTCTCACGACTCACAAATCCTATACGAATCTCGTTGCACTTATTGAATATATATGGAACTTCCTCATAAATATGTGATTTGGGGGCAGTATAGATCAGTATGATGGGTGTGCCATTGTCTAGCAGCTGCAATAGATAGCACTGTTCTTACAGTGACCATTTTAACTACGAGTGAAAATGTCTCTTAGTAGTCAATTCCTTCCTGTTTATTATAGCCTTTTGCAACCAGCCTTACTTTAAATCTTTCTATCTTCCTTGATGCTTTGTATTTGATCTTGTAGATCCACTTGCATCCTATATGTTGTTTTCCTTCTGGAAAGCTCACAATTTCATAGGTGTCATTACTTTGCAATGCATCAATCTTAGCTTGCATTACTTCCACCCATTTGAGATCCTTTGTGGCTTCTTTAAAAAAAAAATTAGGTTTTGAAAACAGTGGAGGAAGCAGTTAAGTAATTTTGATATTTAGTTGAAAAATTGTTATGTGAAACATAGTTTGAAATAGCATAAGGAGTATCCTGTTTGAGGGTGGTTAAGGACACAAAATCCTTCATCCATATAGGAGGTTGTTTTCCTGTTGTTGATGTTCTCGTTTTCACTGTAGGTCTTGTTTGAGTTTGTATTCTTATAGGCTGTTGCTGAATTTGAACTTGGCCTAGTTGTGTAGGTATGACTGTATTTGGTACTGCATCTTGTTATCATTGTTGCTGATGTATGACATTGTTATGTTTGTATCTGTAGCCTCTACATTTACTGAATCACCTGCATTTTGTTCTAATGAACCATACTCAACAAGATTGTTAGTAGTAACTGCATAATCAATTTAATCAATAAAAACATCTATTGGTGTGAATATTGGTGGGCTGGTGGTGCTGGTTTTGAAAGGAAATTCATAATCCTTGAACACCACATCTCTGTTAACAAAAAATAATGGACTATTAAGATCAAATAAAATGTAACCTTTTTGCACTTTTGAGTATCCCATAAAAATAGCAGTTCTTGTTCTAGGTTCTAACTTATCAGTTTGTTGAATGATTTTAGCATAACATAAACATCCAAATACTCTTAAGTGATCTAGAGAGTGTTTTCTTTTGTGTAACTTTTCATATGGAGACATACTAACCATAGAAGAAGGTAGTCTATCAATATTTTATATAATAGTAAGTATTGTGCCCAGAATTTAATAGGAACATTAGCTGAAATCTGAGTGCCCTTGTACGCTTATGTTTCCTCTCATCCACACCATTTTGCTGAGGGGAATAGGCACAAATATTTGATGAATAATGCCAGGATTTTATAAAAGAGTGTTGCAAATATCATTTACAAATTCAGCACCATTATCAGTTCTACAAATTTTTACTAGCTTTCCAAATTGAGTTTTGACATAAGTCAAGAAGTACTGTAAAGTAACACACAAAACAGATTTGAGTCTTAACAAGTAATCCAAGTCATTCCACTGTAAATCATCTACTTTTGTAAAGAAATATTTGTAACCATCAATAGCAGAAATTTTAAAGGACCACAAACATCCATGTGTACAATATCAAAGCAATCAGTACATTTTATTCTACTAGTGAATGGAATCCTAGTTTGTTTAGCACTTGGACATACAAATCATTTGTCCACTATATCAGCTATATTTTCTCTTTTGAATTAGGAAATAATTTTGTAATACAGAAGCTGACAGATGTCCAAACCTCTTATGCCACAGACTGACACTTATTCTGGAGTAATACTAGCAACTAGAGTTGTTTTAGATGAATTTGATTTATCAAGTAGGTAAAGGACATCCTTATGTCTACCAATCTCCTTCACATTCCCACTTGAGAGATCCTAAAATATAAAAAAATCAGGATAGAATAAGGCAGCACATTTTAGTTCCTTTGTTGCTTTTGACACAGACATTAGATTATATTTAAACTGTGGCAATAAGTAAACATTTTCAAGAGTGCTTCTAGGTGAGGTAGAGATTGTACCAGTATGGGTAACTAATGCAATATCACCATTTGGTAGATGTACCTATTTAGGCACAATATTTTTTGTAATAGTTGGCTTATATAAT
This sequence comes from Lycium ferocissimum, assembly GCF_029784015.1. Taxonomy (NCBI): domain Eukaryota; kingdom Viridiplantae; phylum Streptophyta; class Magnoliopsida; order Solanales; family Solanaceae; genus Lycium; species Lycium ferocissimum. The sequence goes on from NC_081352.1 coordinate 59,117,885, forward strand.
AATTTTGACTTTGATGCCATATGGTTTGTAGCTCCAGTGTCTACAATCCATTCATCTTTAGTTTCAGCAAGTAGACATACATTACTTATATTTGAACTTGTGTCCTTAACATTTGATTTACCTGATATGTCATCTGATCCTAATGCATTTGCACTTTCTGAGAAAGCACTGCTTTTGTTCACCATCTGCAGGATCTGACTGTATTGTTCTTGAGTGAAAACACAAGCTCTAGGCTGATTCATGTTGGATAATTGAGGCATTGTGCCTTTTTCCATCCCTTGATACAAGCCAGTTACATTTGGAGTGACGAAATTCTCTCCTTCTTGATTTGTAGCACGAGTCTGTATCGTTGGATTTTCAACCGTAAGTATTATAAGCTGTAGATCCTCCATTTCCTGGTTCATAATTTTGTCCAAACTTTCTTCCATAATTTTGTCCAAACTTTCTTTTCTTGAAACTTGGAGGATTACCGACTAACTTGTAATGATTTTCCTTAGTATGCCCTTTCGTTTTGCAAAAATCACACTGTAGATTATAGTCTTTCTTAAGCTTCTGATTACCTGCTGTGTTTAGGCCATTTCCAGCATATAATGTTGTAGGATCATATTGACTAGATGGCATAGTCCCAACCAGATTTGAGGATCCAACACCATGATAACTAGAAGGTCCATCACCTAACGATCCAGATGCAACACTAGTACTAACGTTTTGTCCCTCGTGGTTTATAATCATGACATAAGCCTTATTCATTAAGGGAAAGGGAGACATGAGTAAGATTTAACTTCTAGCCTGCTAATATGTTTTATTTAGACCCATAAGAAACTGATACAACTTTTGTCTTTGAAGATAAACCAAGATATCTCTGGATATTTTCACAATTACATCCAAGAGATACGAATTCATTCCAGAACCCTTTAAGTTTGGTGAAATATGTGGACACATAATTAGTTCCTTCGGTTAGAGTAGCAATTTTCCTATGCATATTATAAGTTCTTGATCCATTAATCTTGTCCAACCTTCCTTCAATTCTTCCCACACAAACCATGCATTTGATGCATAGAAAACATCACTTAACAGACTACTTGAAATAGAATTTACCAACCAAGACATCACAATTGTATTAACCCTCTCCTATTGTTCCCAGAATTCTTCTCTAAATTTTTCTTTTTACTAAGCCCATCTACTAGACCAAACTTGTTTCTTCCTAACAAGGCTAATCACATAGATCTGTACCATATTGAGTAATTCTCAGAGCTAATCAACTGAAAAGAAATCAGAGAAATTCCACTTACATCAGAGAAACCTAAGAAGAGAGGATGATGCTGACCAATTGTTTGAGTTGTTCCCTGAACTGGTTGAGTGTCTATTTTGTTCTTATCATGCGAAGGAGTTGAACTTATCAAATTTTTTGGTACTATGCTAATTACTCCATTAGATCAGCTAACCCAGAAGTATTACCATCGTTTGCCATCGAGATTCTTTGAAATTTCAATTGTTCTTGACTTGAATGTTATCAATTTGTGACTTTCTACCAACTGCTATCTTCAGCGGAAATTAGATAGCTTCAAGATTTCTCATAAATTTGCTCGGAATGTTGAGTCGATAGTTCTAAAGCTCTGATACCATGAAATGATTTAGAACCTCATTAACAAGTTCTGTAAGACACAATCAAGAAAGAAAGAAAGAAAGAAAGAAAGAAAGAGGAAGAAGGAAGAAGAAGAAGAAGAAGAAGAAGAAGTTAACTGTGAAAGAGTAGAGAGAATATTATTCAATGAATGAATTGCAATCTTCAACCTTACAATTGTTATGAGATGTATCCATATATATATACACGATTGGATGAATGTGTATTAACTAACTAATCTATGTAGGCTCTAATTAGAGAAGTAGTTATTAGCATAACTAACTTGTTTTACCCTCTAACTAACTCCTAACCTCCTTAACTAATAAATGGAAAACTATGCAATTATAGAATTGCCCTTCAATCTGTATACTTCATTCTCTTCAACTGAAAATAGTTTAGTAGGTACTTAAAAATATAAAAGAACAAACAAAAAAATTAGAACTTCATGGGCGGTTAGGGTTAATTATAACCCGTTTTTTACCCCATTTTAGCCCAATCTATTTCAGGCCAAGTAACGTTTCTCGCCCATTTATTAACTCATAATCCCGCCCCAATCCAGCCCAACCCGCCCATTCGACAACCCTAATTAAATCTTTGCAACTTAAAGTGGCATTTGGACATGAAGGTGATATTTACGAAAAATAAAGTAGTATTTGATGTTAAGTTAAAAAAGAGTAATTTTGTTAAATTGAAACTGTATTTGGACATGCATTTAACTTGTAAAGATATTGAATTTTTGTTGCGAGAGAAAAACAATTTACTTGAAAAGAACAGTTTTTCAAGGTAACTCAAATAAAGTTGTCTACAATTAATAACGAAACAATTTTTTGAAAAAGAAAAGTTGGAAAAAAAAAAAAAAACGTGTATGTCCAAACGGGCCCTAAATTGCAACGAATTAGTTCATTTTTTGACATTAATATGTTTTAGATATTCATATAATATACAAAAGGTGCTAAAGTTTGTGATTTTCTTCCAATCACCATAGCAGAAAATCCATTTAAAAATAGTATGTAATGAAAGTTCACTTTATTTGATTCTCGAAAAATAAAAATGACAATCATACATTTCTTGGAGGTGAGAAAGTACCTTAAAAAATCTGTATTTCCGCTAGGAGTTGCTGGCTTCTCCTCTAGATTCCTATAGTATATTTAAATTTTTCCTTTATTAAAAAAAAAAAAAAAAGGATAATGTTAAAAGGTGTTGGCTTTCATTTTACTCTCTACCCATTAAAAGCAAAGTTTGAGATGCCAATATGATAATATTAAGTATATTTAGTTACTCTTTTAAATCCTCTTTTGATTCCCATTGCAACTGGTCAATTGGGATGGAAAAGAAGTTCCCATTCAGTAACCTTTTTTGTTAAAAGAAGAAAATAAAGCAATGTTCCTCTTGTATGTGATGATACTTATCTAAGATTTTGTGAATCAAATGCGTGGGCCATTAATTACATTTTTATTCACTACCAAAAGAATTCATATTTATATAAAGATGGTTGGCAAAAGATGGAGCTAGAAGTTTGATGATCTCATGATGTTTTGAACAATCAGATAAAAGGACAGAAATTGTGTTTTGTATGATCTAACTTAAAGATAACCAACAATTGTACTTGGTTCGTATACCAACTTCACATTAATTAAAGTTATGCACCACATTTATACACTTTCTATTTGGACATTTCTGATTATCTATATATGTGCTGTTGCAACTGCAGCTTAACTGCTCACGAACAGCACCAAAAGAAACAAGTCGTCGCTTACATAAATTTATGCATTTTGAATTAGTTGCTTGTGCAAATGAGCAACAAATTTTAGTAATTCTTGTCTTAAAACAAAAAACTAAGCTTTAGCTGTTGCTTTCTATTTCCTAAATATCATGTCCAGTGACGACACTTCATTTATCCAGTAACATTTTCTGTCACATCTGAAGCAAATCTAACTGCTGCATTCAAGAAAAGGAAAGGGTTTAAATACAGTTTGTGCATGATATTTAAATCTCTGGTGTTTGCCTAATTTGGTGATTGATCATGCTTTTTTTTAACTTTAAAAAAGGGAAGATTAGGCAGGCAAACAATGCTTATTGCTTAAGGAATCGAGCAAATGAGTAGTTGCAGTTATACATGCCTAGCTGTTGAAAATACATTGGTTAATTTGAGGGACCATCATACTAAAAGTAACAAATAGTGAAAAAGGGTAACACTATTATTTAGTTGGAACTATGGCCAAGTCACAATCATAGTGGAATGGCCCCTTTAGAGTATTGATTTTTCACACCCTCAAGTAAGTAGGGACTGGAGAATTTACCCAAGAAGTGAAGCATTATTGAAAATTTTAACAAGTAATGATGATGATTCACAGGGTCCTATATTTGATTAGCCATTACTTTTGTTCACTTACGATAAAGATGGGGTGAATGGTGATGATGGTCAGCGATATATATACAAAATCGTCAAAGGGGTGATTGAAAACCCCTATATATATGAAGGAGAAAAGAGACATCAAAAGTGGGCCATTGATCAATGGCAACTCTTGCATACAATAATAGAGTCTTCATGAACAGATGCTCCCTTTGATTTGACCAATCAATATCCACAACAAAATGATTTATGCCAATCCATCTCAAAGAAAACAGAAAAAGTGTAAAAATCTCTGCAGATTTTGATAGTCTTGAAAGGTTGGTTTATGTGTTTGGCTGTTTTTAGTGGGAAGTGACATAAAAAACTGTTGTGGGTGATTTTGTAAAATGATAAACAGGTCATGGCACAATATGTGTTAGGATCGAAATAATCAGGTGTTATGCAAAAGATAACAAAAGTAACCTCGAAAAAACGAGACACAATAATTTAATGTGGTTCAATCAATCGACCTATATCCACAGGCGGAGATGAGCAATCCACTATATAAAAAAGAGTACAAATATTAAGAGAAATAACCTCACAAAATTCCCTTAGAAAAAAGAGGTTCACATAAGTGACACGGTAACACGCGTGTCTCACAAATTCTCTCTCTGAGACCCTAAAAGCCCTTAAGGCTATATTGTGATGCTGCAAAATGAGAAAGAAGGATCCTCAATTTATAGAAGTCCAAAATCTTTTCCTTCAAGATGGAGGAATAGCCAAATATGAAAATTTATATTTTCTTTAGAAAAAGAAAAATTCAATTATGGTAAGAAAATCAGGACAAACACCTAACAGTATGACCACAATGCAAGAAGCTGTATCTATGCTGATTTTGTTGTTTTACTGATAGGTATGGAGTTTCAAACAAGATTGAATTTATGTGAAAAGATATGGCCAATATATGTACCAAAAAATGAGTTGGGACTGGGGGCACTGTTGAGCTCTAATATGTCCCAACTGTAAGGTATATGTATGTCTTCATATGTATTGGAATGGGACCTGTCATTCTGGTGTGGGTCTGAGCCTAAGAGATCCAGACCCTTCTCCACTAACCTTCAGAATCCCTACTTATTGTCTCATTGTTAAGGACATCCATCAGTTTTTAGTATCAAAACTGAAAAAGAATATGGTTTGAATTTACTACTCCGTTTGTTCCAATTTGAGTGATGTAACTTAACCCCACAACCTATAAGAAAGAATGATGACTTTGAAATGTGTGATGTTGGCATAATACCTGCATATAAAATGAGAAAATTAAAGTTAAAGTATTTTCAAATGTAGAAATATTTCATTATTTTTTAAACAAATTATTAAGAAATAGTGTCAAACGAAAACGCAAGAGAGTAGTATACGTCCACTGAACTTGGATTAATTCCAAGCTAGTTTTTGCTGGAATTGGTACAGATTAAAAGGTTCCTAAAATGATTTGTGTGTTCAGCAATATATTATCCAAAATATCCCATAAAAGAAAATTTTCTTTTTTAGGAAAAGAAGAATACTTTTACAAGAAAGAAATATTCTAGTTGGCTATGGCCGGTTTTATCGGATCCTGTCAACTGACCATCCTAAAGGAGACTCCACAAAGATGGACCAAATATGATGAGATACAAAGCTAGCTCCTTCTTTTTTACCTTTATCTTTCAAATAATTGTAAGTACCCAAGCATAATCAACTAGTTGGCTTTAATAGAGCAAGAACCCTCAAATAATAGGAGAGGAAAAGAAATTAATCACAAACACATTGAAAGCAATAGAAAATTGAAAAGGAGATTTTTCAATTCATTCATCACTATATCAGGAAATGTCCTCCTCTCCTTTTCTGTTTCCTTCCAGACCTGTTCCACTTCCCCTTTTTCTCTCAAATCCCCATCATAGATTGAAATAACAAACATCTTCTTCTTCTTTTTTCCAAACAAGTGTAGAAAATAATGAGGAATACTAATGGTCACAGGAGAAAAAAATAAATAAACGAAAGCAAGAAAAAGACCTGCCTAGGTTCTAAAAAGTCAGCAGGTTAAAAGCGTTCCGCCCTTAATAAGGGTCTGAAAAAATGCGCAGCCTTTTCAAAGGTGTGATGTAGACGATCTGCTAATGTCTGGCGTTAGTGGTACAACCCATTGTGGCATTCTAAGCCGTGACCTATAGTCACACAAAGACAACGTGACCTGCCTAGGTTCTATTGAGAACAAACTTTTTTTCATATATCAATACAATGATAGTGGTGAAGAAGCCTATTGGCTTCTCTAAGGCCACTAAAGTAAGCACCGTGAGTTGTTGAATAGTGGGTTCTATGTGTTGCTTCCCCTGCAAACAGAATTTGAAGTGGAGCAGAACAAATATTTGAATGAATGGTTGTCCCTTTTGGCAAAGGCTCAGCCATAGCATCCAAATCATCTCCACTTGATCCAACTGCTACATAACTATATGAACCCAAGAAAAGTGGATCAGTTCCCCATTGGCTCTTTAACACCTTTTCCACTTTAAAGCTACTCTCATTTGCATGCCCATTGCACAATTCATTGGATTTCTTGAAATGCTTTGAGTTTAAAAGGAAGCTAGAGATAGTTTTTGAGAACCCATCAATGATCTCCTCATCATCAAGAGATTCCAACTCAAGAGCTTCTTTACCTGCAAACCATGATAACAAAACATTTGACTTGCCATAAATTGGAGACAAATTAGCTGTCCTCCTCATCCACCAAGGAATTTTTGGGTTTGGTTCTGACTGATTGAATACCATTTGCAGGTAGGGGAAATTTATGGCATACTCTTCATCATGGATTGGATGTAGTTTCAAGAATAGCTTGTTGACAACACCAAAACCAAGCCTTGAGATTGCTTGAGTCTTGAAACTAGGAAGTGGGGGATTAAACATACCAGAATCTTGGTGTATTCCCTGTTTTAGAACTCCAAGTGATACTGTAACTATAACATGATCAGCAAACATGATTGATCCATCAACAAAATGTAGCTTCACTGGCTTATTACTAGTACCATTTTCGATTTGGAGTGATTCGTCAGGCTGCCACTCAATCTTTGACACTTTTCGGCCTAATTGGATCAAACCAGCTGGTAGAACAGAGGCCAAAGCTTCGATCACCGATAAATAACCTTTAGCAATGGTTATTTCTTCTCCAGGAAACATGCGATACTCGCTTTCTGCGTTGAAATCTAGCATTTGCAAATCACCAGCTGATGTATAAGTCCTTTGTATATTCTCAAACATCGCGAAAACGCCTTGTTCAAGTGATCTTTTTCTCCATTTATCTAACTCAATATCCTGGTTGTCATCTTTCACTGAATCCCAATAAGCATCAAGGCCTCTCCTAAGGAAAGAACCAAGACTCATATTGAGATTTCCACCATTGGATGATTTAGCAATATTTTTATCTTCAAGGACTAATTTCCCTTGAGCAAAATCCATGAGTTTGTTGAAAAGATTTGTGATGGGATCAACAAGGGAAGGATTAAGCCCATATCCATGTTCAGATATTGTGACTACTTCAGTTTCCAAGAGTCCATCCATACACTCCCAAGGCTGATCAGATTGCAGTGAGTTAATATGTTGCGCAATGTTGTAAACAGGACTGCCACCAATTCCATGGATCCAAGTAGCACCCATCTCAATCCTATCACCAAAAAACTCTGAGGTGTTTATCCTTCCACCAATCCTATTTCCACCCTCAACTACACACAAATCTAACAGTTCTGCTGTATAGAGTTTGTTAGCAGCTGTTAGACCAGCCATTCCTGCCCCAATTATCACTACTTTTGGTTTCTTGGTCACCATTATATGTGGCTGGTTGTATTATTTGTACGAGAGAGAGAATTTGTGAGGATTGTGTTTGTATGAATTATTACTGAACAAGAATCAAATATATATACAAGGAGTGTTCCCCTTCTTTTTGCATAGTTTATTTCTCTAATAAAGACATAGCTATACTTTTCTTGGCCATTAGTGTTATTGTAGTCTATACCCCCATGACACCCTCTCTTCCCTTTAACACCTCTTTAATTTACGTTTTCTCGACCGTACTGCCACATGCTAAACCCCCACCCCACACACACATATAAATACGTGCCTTTTAATTGCCCACAAATTTTAAAAAGAGATTACGAGGTCATTTTGCGAGTTTCTTTGGCACGGTCCTCTCAAGTGCCCTAATATACTCTACTTGTTCACCTATATCGGTTTGGGGTATCTTCAATTCACCGGGAGGATCGCCCTCCCAATTCGAAGTTTTTTTCCTGAAAGTTTTAACCATGTTGATTATGACAACAGTCGCGGCTATAAATAGATTCGTGACTATGGCAGGGCGGTATGCTCTGTTCTCTCACGACCCCTACTCTAATCAAACGACTAAAGGCCCCTTACTGAAGATAAGCCGCCAAACTATGAATGAGAGTTTCGCCCTTTGAAGCGCCAGTTGCGTAGGGTGACCGGGCTAGACCAAGTCAGAAAGAAACTTTTGATTTTAAACATGTCATAACATATGTATGTATAATTATAAATGCTTTTCACTGAGGATGAAATGCGGAGTTCAAATGAAATTATTTTTAGATTTAGAAAGTTGTTGTTCTTTTTTAAATGGATTAAAAAGGAAATCCACACAAATAAAAAGGGAGGGAGTATCTGTATTGTATAATATTCATACAGTGAGAAAATTTTTATCATCTTATCCCATACAACCACACACGTGTGCACATATTCATATATATATATATTATGTTTTGATGATTAACGAAGTGAATGAACCATGTTTTCCAGTGAAAACAGATTATCAGTTAGAGATTTGTATTTAATGGGTTTAATAACAAGTAGGTAGTATCCAATCCCCGAAACTCTCCTTTCGGAGTAAGTGTTTGTGATTGCAAAAGTTAGACTAAACGCGAAGCTCAAGAAATAACTAAAACAAGCAAGATAAACATAAGTTCAACGGTAAATGATGAGCCCGGATATGTATTGCTTCAGAGAGAAAATAGGAGATAGGTTACAAGAGATGAAGTGAAGATGTCTTAGCTTATATGATAAGCTATCTATATAGAAACCAAAACAAAACTTTTCAACCCTAACATACGAATGATGTGATGTAAGGTTACCCCCAATGTTGGCATAGTCAGTGACTCTCTTACCTAGGACAGCGGATGTGACTGGAGTTGGTGGAAGTGAATAACAGCTTGAGGATCCCTTTGGTCACCCCGAACGCCCGGTCTTATACGCGACCCCAGACTAATTTTTTACCCAATACAGATAGTCCTCCACTTTTCGGGCTTACCTTAATCGTGAACCTGTAAAGTGGAAGAGCCCACCGCTTCTCACTTTTGAGTGGAGAAGTCCTCGAATCATCGGGGCTTATCTTGTCTGGATTTCAAATTTAATGCGCCTCTTCACTCATTCGAAGGCGTCGTTTCCCGTTACACACGTTCTTTTCCCATCAGACGCCATTGCCCACGTGTTCCATCCTCAGCCTAGTCTTTTTATGAGAGATTGTGCCTTCATAAAAAAGACGGAAGCCTTCCTTCGAGGTGTGACTCGATGCGCCCCAAAAAGCATTCCCCCACTTAGGGTCGTGCCGCTTGATCCTTTATCTTCATAAATACCTCCGCCTCTCCTCCAAAGAATCATTTCCTTCTTGAGCTTATTTTTTTTAGAGACTTCTTATAATCGTTTTTCAAGGCTATCATTTTTTTTGCGAACCCCAATCATCGTCTACCCCTAGTGGCGCCACCACTCAATCTCGGGGGGCTGGAAACAGTAATTTCGAGGTCTTCATTCAACAAGTACTGATCGACCGCCCTTCGGTACCTAGGTCATTGAAGAGAAAAACTTCAGCCTCAAACATCGCCCCTCGACAGGCGAAAATGTTTATACCCGAAAAATCTTCGACTGCTAAAGACTTGGTCGTGCGAGATACTTCTACTGCCTCGGTTCGTGAAAGAGACTAGCCAGCGTACGTGTATCGTACCTCTATTAGCAAGTGTAACCTTGGCCAGGTCAAGAAGGACAGTGGCTAGAAGGATATTGAGGTGTTTTTCCCGACCAAGGAAGAGAATATTACTTCCCATCGACCCGGCTACTCCTTTGTATATACGTATCCTTTCCCTCTGAGGATCAGTGACCACATCGATCCCCTGATCTTAGAGTTTTACCAGATATACATAGCCTAGGCCGGCCCGACGGTTTGAAGGATGGTGGCGTGTCTTAGGTACCTCTCTACTCAAGTCCAGGAGGACTTTACTCTCTCTCACCTGGTCCATCTCTACTCTCCGAAGATATTCAGCGCCGGGGTTTTCCTATTAGCCCGGCGCGGTCAAAACGTGATAATCACGAGTATTGATGATTATTTCGATGGGGATGGACAGAGAGATGTGTCATTATCGCTACCGCGGATTTGGTCAAACCCCCGGAGGATCCTATACCGAAACAATGGAACTACAAATGTAAATATTTTTAATCCCTTTGTCTTTTTTATGATATGCTTCAATGTTTGACAATTGATTTTGTTCTCCTTTATCCTTGCAACCACCCTATGGACGCCAAATCTAATATCAGACCTTTCGAGGTGGATCTAAAAAATCCTACATTTCTCCTCCCCCCACATCAGGTTGTGGAAAGAAATTTCTAGCAAGAACAACTGGAGGGGAAAGAACCACGGGCTGCCCAAGAGGGTTGTTATGCGTTCTTTAGCCGATGTGTCCAAGGACCCAATCGTTGCCATCTAACAAGTGATCCAAGCTACCTCAATATCCTCCCAGAGGTACCCTCGTGGCCTGAGCGAAGAGGCATCTTCGGGTTCTGCCCCTTTCACAAAGAGGAGCAAGCAAGCCTATCTTTGGTCGGGACGGTCCGAGTTTAATTTTGAGAACCCCAGCCACCTCTCACGTAGCAATAGACTTAGAACCTGATACTTGCGATGAGGTAGAGGACCCAACTATGGATCTTGTTCGTAGAAGAAAGGCCTCTTAAGAAATTACCATAGAGGCTCTCTTCGAGGAGATGGAATTAGCCCCGCTGGTTGGCTCTATTTGCCGGCCCCCCTTCGTTCCTTCCAATGCTAAGAGCGAAGCTTTAGGATCGACCGCTGTCTCATCTCTCCTTTCATCTTCCTGGGGACCTCCTCCATTAATCCTCCGTATGCAGAATCTCCAACCCCAAGGCTCAGTCCTCAAAAGGAGTTGTAGTGATGCTCGAGGAGCCCCGGGGGCAGTTTGGTGAACACCTTTCCAGCCCTGGTGCGCAAACCCTCGGTCCTTCACCAAGTCACGGTATCTGTTCCCCAGGAGTGAAATTCACTTTCCCTGCCAGTGGGAGTCGCAAATTATATGAGGCCTCTGGCTACGGAGAAAGATAAGAGAAAGATGAATGCTGTGTCTATTAATTGCCTTTTGAATGTGGTGCCCATGCGGCCGCCCAGGTATGTTATGACTTCTCCCTTCCCTTTCTTCAGGTTTCATTCAACTTTTGACATTCCCTCATGATTTTGAGTATGTCTTTTTTCGTTTCAGGCCAACCTTTTGACGGTAGAAAGCCTGCAGTGCAAATTGATTAAGGAGAAGGAAAGGTTGGAGGAGCTGCAGTGGTTGCAGGTGCGCATTCCCGACCTGTAGATCAAGCTAGTGTCGGTCGAGGAGTTAAAGATAAGGCTGGCTCAGTCGGAGCAAGAGAGAAACATTTGCAGCGAAGAGGCTGCCAAGTTTCACTCTGATCTGGCCGACCTACGAAAGAAAAGGGCCGAGCACCAGGACCATATCATGAGCCTTGTTCAAAGGGAATTCGAGTTGACGGAGAAAGTTCGGACCCTGGAAGTGGAATTAGTGAAGAGGGCCCAGGAGAAGGTTGCAGCCGACAGGACCATAGCCTATCTGGAGGAGAAGTTAGAAGCTCAGAGGGCTCACAGTAAGGTGCAGCTGGAGGATAACAAGGGTCTTTCTCAGTCCAACGATAGTCTGCTAGGCACCATTGAAGGACAACGATTACTCCTCACTGAAAAAATGCCCAAATGCAAGATTTGAGGAATCAATTTGTTCTGGACAAGGCTTATACCACCTATCGTGCTCACAAGCTCGCACTTGAAGAGGTTCGGGATGGACCGAACGATATTGAGGCAAAAATTGATCTTTGCCTTGTCCGTTGAGGAGACTGCAGCCAAGGCGCTGCCTGCTCAGCCTTCAGATGAAAATGCAAACCATACGTCTGGTGATGAGGGGTGGTCTTCCGATGATTGGGAAAAAGAGGAGGTCCCGGGGAAAGCCGGAGAGCAGACCCCGAAAGTTTCAGTAGAAGCTAGGTCAGAGGCACTCAAGGATGTTCCCATCGTCGAAGGCCCTTCCGCCCTTAACATTACACCTTTCGACCCTGCAATCCCTACTTCTAAGGATTCTGTTGAGGCCGGTACTTCATCTGAAGCCACTAAGCTCTGATCTAGTGCTTTTGCCCACCTCCATATTAGGCCATATTTAGATGTGCCGATGGTTGATGATGAACGTATTTATTTTATTCCTTCCTTACCTAATGTCATCTGGTTTTGCTTGCATACCAGTTTCCTAAAGTATTCTTGCCGAATTCAGTCATTACTGTGTATAAATTAACTTTGTTTCATTTCTTTTGGTATTAATTGGTGGGCCAGGTGTCATGTTTATCCATCCCTTTGAAGGGCAGCACCTCCACTATAAGGGTCCATCCACCCCGAAACACTTCTATTGGATATATGCTCTATTTTTCTTATTTCGAAATCATATGTTTAGGAGTTTTGGTTACTTTATTTCATGCGTTTGGTATTGCGTGCAATCACTCCTCCCAATCCAGGAATGCTACTTCCAACCGCATATGTTATGATCAGGTATCATTCATCCAATTCATAATAAAAGGAGGGGCCCCTATTATTTTTTGACGCCGATAAGGAGGACATATCGACCTCATCTTTTTGGCATAAGGTTTATGATTCCTTCATGCTCGAAGGTCCGCAGGCCGTGTCGTGTGTTAGCGGGGGATGTATTCGAATCCGGGTGGATTTGTTCGTACCAACAAATTTAAAGTGCAACCTCGCTGGTTTAAGCTCCTTTCATTCATGAACAAAGAGGTGCGTAGCCAGTTTGTATTTACATTGTTGGTCAAAAGAAAGAACTACAAGCTTCGCGCCATGCGCACCAGACTCTTATCTTGCCAGAGAGCAAATTCTTAATCGTGATAGAGACCGGGGAGAGACCGGGGAGTGTTGTTCGCTGACCAATGTTCACGACTTTGAATGGGGTGGACGGAACTTTTGGCTTGCGATTTGAGAAAGCCCGACCACTCCTTCAAGAGTAATACCTTTTTCGGTCGTTGCCTCATTAAAAATCTTGCCGGTAAAAAAATCCTTCTGGGACAAACTCGGTCAAGAAAAAGAGTGCAACACGTATTTTTTGATGTTTAGTGGCTCTGGCTGGCGTCGGTCTCTCTTTAGGTTAGTCTCAGTCCCGGTCCTGCATAAATAATATTAAAATGAAAAGAAATAAAGAAAGTATAGATTTGGGGTTTATACCTCATCTGGGCAGCACGTCCCTGATGAAATCATTCTTAAATTCAAATAAGCTTTGCATGCTCATGGTCGAGCAGGATTGATATGCTAAATCGTATTCGCTCATTTCCACCGACCACTTTTACAGTCGCCTTGTGAGGTGTCGACTTGTGAGGTTTTCACTTTGCAAGGTATACTGCAACGGGGCAGTGGTAATTACTGTCACCGGATAGCATTGAAAGTACGAGCGTAGCTTCCGGGTAGCAGTAACAAGCACCAAGATTGGCCGTAACAAGCACCAAGATTAACTTCTCTGAGGCCAGGTATCGAGACTCCGCCCCGCTAAAGTTTTGCTGGCGTAGTATATCAGGAGTTGATTTTCCTCATTTTTCCATACCAATACCATGCTGACTGAGATCGATGAAACCGTCAAATATACGAATAAGCACTCCCTCTTTTTTGGATATACGAACAAGCGCTCCCTCTTTTTTGGCTTAGCCATTATGTGGGAAACAGACATATATTCTTTAAGATCTTTCAGGCTTTGGCTGCACTCCGAAGTCCATTTGAATTCATTGTCCCTCTTCAGTAGGTTGAAAAACTCATAACATCGGTCCGAGGACTAGGAGATGAATTCCCCCTAGTGCTGCGATTCTTCCGGTCAGTCTTTATACAGCTTTGACATTACCCAGTTCCTCCGACATTTCCTGAATAGCCTTAAACTTCTCTGGGTACATTTCAATACCCCGGTTGAAAACCAAATAGCCTAGGAATTTCTTCGACCGAACCCCGAAGATGCACTTCTTCAGGTTTAGCTTCATGTCGTATCTACGGAGTATATCAAAGGTCTCCTGTAAGGCCGATAGATGAGAGTCCGTTGTTTTGGACTTAACCAGCATGTCATCGATGTATTTTCATAGTCTTGTCGATCGATTTCCTTGAACATTTCATTCACCGGCCTTTGATACGTTGCCCCTGCATTTTTTAGACCAAAAGGCATGACGTGATAACAAAAATTACCGTGATTTGTCATGAAACACGTTTTGCCCTGGTCTTCTTGATGCAAGCTGATCTGATTGTAACGGGACTACACATCCAAGAAACTGAGTAATTCGTGCCCCGTCATGGCATCGATCATTTGATCAATATGCGGTAGTAGGAAGGAATCTTTTGGGCAGGTCCTCATTCAAATTCTTGAAATCCACAAACATCCTAAATTTGCTGAGTTTCTTTGGGACCGCCACCACATTTTCCAGCAAATCTGGGCTTTCCATCCTTCGAACTGACCCTATGTTGAGTAATCGCGTGACTTCCTCACGGACGAATTAGTCCCTCACAGCTGATATTGGTCGCTTTCTCTGGCTTACTAGGGGGTGATGCTGATCGGAACTCAGTCGATGTATTGCTGCCTCAGGGGGATCCCTATTATATCTAGGTGTGACCAGGCAAAGCAATCGGAATTAGCCTTTAAATAATCTTTAAATTTATTCCTGTGTTCGAGCGGAAGCTCAGAACCCAGGTGTACCGGCTTTTCGGGATCATTTTCGAAAAGTGTCGTGTGTTCTAGTTCTTCCACTGTAGAAATTATCTTTGGATTCTTATCCACTGGAATGACAAATCCTTTAGGGGTGAGCTGATCTCGATATCCTCCTGTACCTTGCCTCTTCCTTTCCCTAGATTTGTCGCCGGATCTCGATGTCTGTAATTACTATTTGGGGATCCTGTCCTTCTTAGCCGCTGTTACCACCATGGTTTCTATTTCACGGGCTGCCCCCTAGTTTCTTCTGATCTCACCTATCCCCAAGGGAGTAGGGAACTTGACCTTTTAATGAAAAGTGAAAGGGACCGCCCGCACAGAGTGAATCCACGACCTCCCTAATATGACATTATAAGACATGCCTTCGCTTATAACGTCGAAGGTTGTGTCGTGTTTCACACTATCGGCGTGAACCAATAGCTCAATTTCCCATTGGGTTAACTCACTTGCCATATTAAACTCGGCTAGCATTTTAGTTGCAGAGGTTATTACATCATCTACCCCCATTTCCTTCAGGATGCGTTCTTTGGATAATGTTTGCCGAACTTCCTGGATCAATCAACACATGATTAATGAAAGAATTTTTAATTCGAATAGATATTACCAGGGCATCATTATGAAATGGAATAAGTACCGCACGATCGCTGTCGGTGAAAGATATGTTCCT
Organism: Lycium ferocissimum; assembly: GCF_029784015.1. NCBI lineage: Eukaryota > Viridiplantae > Streptophyta > Magnoliopsida > Solanales > Solanaceae > Lycium > Lycium ferocissimum. Next base: position 59,133,604 of record NC_081352.1, read on the forward strand.
GCTCTCAGCGAGGTCCTAATTGTGACTCTTTGTTATAAACGACACCTTGGATTTTCGGAAAGTAGTGTAAGCTATCTTCTTCACTATTTCCCTCTCAAAGATCATGTTGATTGTATGGATAGGCTGGGGTGTTTTACCTGGCTTCTACCCATGATTCTTGCTCAAGTAAAGTTTGGCCCAGTCACTGATATATTCCTTGAGATATCCGGCTCGCAAGATCTGGGCCACCTCAACCCTCAGGTTCGCGTAGTCCTCTATAGCATCCCTGTGAGTGATGGAAGTGATACCACAAACCAGTTTCCTCCTATCCGGGTTAGTCCAAATCTCCTCCAGGAATCTAGCCTCCTTCATTATCCTCATTCTTTGCGACAAGTTCTGCGGCATTTATCTTTGAAATTATGATCCGAGAACCTCGGGGGTCAGGCCTCTTTTGATGCCGATCCCGAAGGACGCGGAGCACTACTGTTAAAGAGGCCTCGGATACTCCCGTTATTTTCCCTATTCGAATTTCGGCCTGCGGGCCTCAAATGGCTCAAACCGTCCCCGGTGACTTGCGACGTTTACTTCGAAAATCGAATCTTGGTATTTTCCCCGAGCGACTGCCTATTTCTGTCGGAACCATCGCCATTTGATCCTCCTTAATGCGCATTTTGACCGTATATCTGAGGTTTATCTCACTTCACGTTTTAGCTGGGAATTTCTTGAAACTTTCTTTTAACTTCCTGGAAACGCCCAAGCTTCTTGAATTCAAACCATCCGCGAATGTGGCCGCAGCCTAATCTTTCGGATAGCTAGAAACATCATTCTCTCCCTTTGAAACCTATCCACGAACCCTTGGAGCAACCCATCCCCCCTGTTTTATGGCGGACATGTTCTGCTTGTGTGTTTCACCACTTTCGCGCCCTGTGGAGCTTTTGACGAAAGCATCTGCAAGGGTAGCAAAAGAGTCAATAGAATTTTTGAGTAAATGAGTATACCAAGAGAGCGCTCCCTTTATGAGCATTTGATTAAATTTCTTCAGCATGACCGATTTGATCTCATACTGCTTGAAGTCGTGCCCGGTGATGGCTTCTTCAGACATCGTTATATGCACTTATGGATCGATGGTACCATCATATTTGGGCAAGTCCGACATTTTGAATTTCCTGGGTATGGGCGCGGGGGCTGCACTTTCTAGGTACAACAGTATACCGTACTTTTACGGCTCCTGCACCTTTCATTACAGATGGGGCTCATGGGATATGACTCCTTCGCTCGTTTATTTCCCTTTCAACCCTGAGTAACTCCCCGATAAATGCATCCAACTGTTCTTTCCCCACCTCAGCCTTTTTAGTTTGCGTGGTCCTAAGGATCTTATCCACGTTCTTTTCTGACGCCGGAGTCCCTACCCTAGAATGCCAGCCTTGGTAGTCATGGCCTTTTTAATGCGCTGCATCCTCTCATCCTACGCCTTGAGTGTGGCCATCAGCACTTCGCCTGTCAAGGAACCTGTCTTTTGAGTAGGTTTTTGCCCGTCAGGTTGAGATTGTGATCGACCCGCTCTTCTGAACGAGCGCTTGCGCGGTTGCTCTGCTTCATCAGTGTTTAGGACTCTCTCGCCGCTCCTCATTTCAGGGCACCCGTGCGGTGTCCCATCCCCTCGCTTTCTTGTGTTCTTTAACGGATCCCCTCCGTGCTCGGGCACTCGCACCTCCACCAGATCCTTCATACCTCTCGCCAACATCTGTGCATCCTCGAGCCCCTGTATATTGCTCGAGCTACAACTAGACATATCTTTCTATGTATAATGACTTTACTTAGAGTTTCAGGAAGGAGAATTTTTGTTGCAAATCAGGATAACTCCATAACTGTCTATCTCTACAGACGGCGCCAAACTGTTTTCCAGTAAAAACAGATAATCAGCTAGAGATTTGTATTTAATAGGCTTAAAAACAAGAAGATCGTATCCAATCCGGGAAAGTCTCCTTTTAGAGTCAGTGTTTGTGATTGGAAGAGTGAGACTGAACGCGGAGCTCAAGAAATAACTAAAACAAGCAAGATAAACATAAGTTCAACAGTAAATGATGAGCCGGATATGTATTGCTTCAGAGAGAAAATAAAAGATAGGTTACAAGAGATGAAGTGAAGATGCCTTAGCTTACATGATAAGCTATCTACATAGAAACAAAAACAAGACTTTTCAATCCTAACATACAGATGATGTGACATGAGGTTACCCTCGATGTTGGCATAGTCAGTGGCTCTCTGACCTAGGACAACGGATGTGACTAGAGTTGGTGGGAATGGATAACAGCTGTGAGGATCCCTTTGGTCACCCCGAACGCCCGGTCTTATACACGACCCCAAGCCTTTTTTTACCCAATACAAACCAGGTGTATGAACATGTTCTATTTCAAATTCAGATGTGAGACAAAATGAATGAATCAAGTGAAATGAACCAGGTCCATGAATATGTTCAATCTCAGAGTCCTACTACGAGTAGAACTCTTGGATTAAAAGATTCTGAGATAAGGACTTGGCAGACAAGATATAGGAGTCCTTGGAAGAGTTATCTGAGATAAACTTCAGACTCCTATGATGCATATGACGTCGTGTGACAAGTAAGAGGTTGTTTCCAACTCAAACATTATCTCTCCTTATCTGCCTTATCAAGTAAGGTGTTTGAGTTTTAGCTGAATTGATTCTCATCAAAGACTATATATGCGAGTCCTCTTTGGAAGAAGACCACGCACTTACATGAAAAGCAGCATTCGAGCAAATAAAAAAAATAATATTTGTGAGTTCTGATTCCTGAAGTGCGGCCTGATATGAAGGACAAGATTGAAACATCAATTTCATTGAATAATGCCTTACAATCTTCAAGTCTAGAATTTTGTATTAGGATTGTTTATCTAGTTGTTCCTTTCCAGCTTTCCTAGAAGCATTTGTAATAGGTATAAACACTTGCCAAATTTAGCTTCAAGTTCAGGGCAACTTGAAGAGGGCTCAATAGTCTAGGAAGATTATTGAGATAGGAATTAGAGTTAGTTCCTAGGTTGCAAAGTTTTTAATCTAAATTTGCTAAGGCTCACAGTTGTAGTGGAGTTTGGAAAAAATCATGCAGAGGTATGTCGTAGTTTTTTCACCTTGTGAGCCGGGTGGTTTCCACGTAAAAATATTGTGTTCTTACTTTTCTGTTCTTTATTGTTCCACAAACATTACTTGGAACAGATAGCATAACCTAGTCAGGGGCGGATCCACACCATTGGGTGTGGATTCGCGGGAATCCACAACTTTTATCCGAACCTTGTATTTATAATGTGAAACCCTTCAAATATATAAGAAATTTTAAGCGAGAAGCTCGATTAATCGCAACTCTGGGAGCCCACAAGCTTTAAATCCCGATCCCTCGAACGCTGGTCTATCCTCTAAGCGAAAATCTAACATAACGTAGGATAGGTATTTAATCTTGCAAAATATCAATATAGGCTTTTTACGTTGTTACTAATTAAACGAAACATCAAATTAAAGCTTGTTTTAGTATATGATATATTTGATGGAAAGATCACCAATAATAGGTTGACGATTCCTTTCACCAACCTCACATGTGAATCAAGTAAACGAAGGCCCACACAGTACTGTACACACCATCGAATAGTGATGATTAGTCAATGAAAACCATAAAATGTTTCAACAATGTAATCATAATTCTCATGAACTCACATTTCAGAATCACCCAAAGTACTAATTATTTGAAGTCATAGTGTTCTACTTTCTGATTGCACATAGCATTGATTATTTTTCCAAAGCATTCAATGATAAGAATTTCGACTCCATTAGATTTCAATGTCTTGCGCCGACTCAACACCAAAAGCTAATTTACGAGGGTAGGATAGCTCAAGACCCAAGTCCATATATGGAGTATATCCATCTCATTAATCATGGATGTGAGACTTTTTCACACTTCAATATCGGGGTGAAATGGGTCTTGTAAAATGGTCCTATTCTAATACCATGTAAAGAAATGAATATTGGACCTAACTCAATCCAAAAAAATTAGCTTACATGAAAATGATTGTCCAGATCGATACAAGAAAATCACCCATCTCATTAACTACCGATATGAGACCTTTTCACTCTTAAACAATATGATTCATGAATAAACTATGACTGTAAAGGCAACAATTAAGTAGGTCTTTTTAAATCGAGTATGCTACTCCATTAAACATACTTGGCACCAATTAATTGACCTCAAAAGAAGGAAAAGCTCTTCTGGTTATCTCAAAAGATAAGATGTCACGTTTAATCTTATCACATATTTGTTTCGTGGGATAACTCCTTTGTTATCCCAATCCATCTATATGAGATAAAAGGTGGGATAAGTAATACCATATAGAAGGTGGATAAGTTATCCCATCTTATCCCACCCAATTCTATTTTTATGAGATAACTTAGCCCTCCTACCAAACGACCCCTTACAATATATAGTAGAACGTCTATAAGGGACAAAAAGTTAAGGTCGGTGCGGTACCAATTTAGTATAGTGGCGTTAAAGTTCAAATACAAGACATGTACGACAGTGTTTAATTTGGATGTTTTGGGCTATTATGGTCCTCTTTTTTTTTTCTTTTTTCTTTTTTCTTTTTTTCAAGGGCTATCATGGAATGAAGACACAATGGCCAACATCATATGTATATTTTTACGGGCAATTTGCAGGATTGGCCTTGCGAGGGTGGTCTTTAATTTTTGTCTCTCAAAATGATAGTGTTTTAAGCTTTTCTTCTTTAAACGAAAATTTGAGCGCACAAAGCGCAAAATTTACGCATGGATAATTTGTAAATTTTTCGCCTTACACAGATCCCCGCCCATGCAAATTCTGCCTTAAGGCCCAAATTCTGCCTTGCATGGACAGATTTGTTGCAAACTCTGCCTTGCGAAATTTTCTTTTTTTTTTTTACTGAGCTGGGGTTCGAACCCACAACCTCGGGGTATTAGGTGAAGGGAAAAACTTAAAGACCACCAATTGAAGGGTAAAAATTAAAGACCACCCCAAATGAAGGGTAATCCGCGCAAAAAAAAGTATTTATACTAGGTGCACATCCCTGTGCCAGAGCGGGCCCAACAAATTATATTAAGAGTGGTATTAAGCAAGATACAATATTATGTTTTAATATTATTTTAGATAAGAAGTTTTAAAGCCTGATAATAAACATTGTTATTGTGGCATATTTAAGATCACAAATTTAAAAAAAAAAATCCTTTGAAATACAATCTGCATTATAGAATGAAAAACAATAATAACAATAATAAAACTCACATTAACATATATTGATTTTAGTTGGTTTTATTTTTCTTACTCCATCTGTCCCAAAAAGATTATGCTTGTTTGTAGCGAGAGTTTTAGAAATAAGAAAAACTTTGAAATGTTGCATTCAAAATAAGGCTACAGATATTTGAGTTAGGAATCATCTCTTACATAAAGTTAAATTATTTCTAAATATAGAAAGGTGTCAACATTTTTAGAACAGAGTAAAAAGAAAAGGAAGATAATCTTTTTAAAACGGGGAAGTATTTTTTAAATACATCAAATAATGGTGCTTATATGGCAAGAATTATTGTTGGAATGATGTTTATTTGAGATGATCTATTGATTGTCGCTGAAGTAGTAAACAGGCACGTGAAATGCCTATTAGTGGGACCCACAAGGTTAGAAAAAATTCAAAGTAACAATGCAGAGTTTTGTAGTAAGAAAATGCAATGCCAGTGGGCCCACGGATTCAATAACTTTTCCGCTGGTACAGGAGTAATTAAACTAAAGTGGAGGGGTTTTCTTGTTCAGCAGTGAAAAAATACATTCATGCAGCGCTAAGGTACAATACTGTTAAGCACTAAAGTTACAGAATACCGAAAATAACCTCGCAAGCAATCTGGCATGTCGACGGACAGCACTGTGCTTCTCGCCTCTTCTATGTATACTAGCGAGAGGAAGAGCACGGGCCCAATGTGTGTTCATAGATTTAAATTTTCTAAACATTGATTAAGTAATTTGGGTAAAAAATATATTAAATATTTTATGAAAAAATTTAAGTTTAAAGCACGGAAGAGCACCTAGTTTAATTATGGAAAGTCGGAAGAAAGTTTTAAGAAACACCAAATAACTTCAAACCCTCTATATATTTGTAGGTCTATTTGAGTTTGATTATCGTTAATTACATTACTATTTACGAGTTCATCGTTATAAATATTTAGAATTTATTGTATTGTTCAAAATTCTTGTGAAGTTAAGAAAATAGAGATTTTTGGACTTTGTGACTATTATATATAAATAAAACATTTAAAACTTGTGATTTTAAACATTGCATAATATATTTATGTGATTAAAATCTTTTCATTAAGGATAAAATGAGAAACTTAAATTAAATTATTTCCAAATTGTCACAGCGGAGTAACTATTAAACTAAGCAATTTATTAATTACCATTTTGCATTTGTTATATAACAACATGTGATTTATTATACAAGTTACTCCAATAATATAGTGAAAAATGAAAACAGCCAAAAAAATATGGAAGGACTTAAAACATCATGAGGTCAACAATACAGAAGCCAAGCAGTCACAAGCGGGAGTTAAATGTCAGATTGAGGTATTCAATGTGGGGCCGACATTGTGACAAAGCAGAAATTTTAAGAGCTGCAAGTTCAGCGTGTGGTATTTAATGGAAGTGGGCCCAAGGCTATCAATAAATTCATACACTCGTGTACAAGTGATAAGGTTGTAAGTGCAATGCCTTTAAGCATATAAAAGTGAATTTCCTAAAGTATCCTCCGCTGCAAGCAGGCATGTCAACGAAGACATGTCTGCTTCAGCTGTACCACTGTCTCTTCTTATACAGGAGATTAAGGACCCATCGTTTTCTTTCCAACATGATGTGTAAAGTAAGAGCTATTTTCTTGGCAGAATACATCAAAGAATTAGAGTAATGTAAGGATTCATCGTTTTCTTTCCAACATGATGTGTAAAGTAAGTAGGCGTTTGGCCAACCTATGGTTTGAAACCGTGATTTTAAATCCCAAATCATCCAAAAAGGCATAATTTGGGGTTTGAAATCATTGTTTCAATTTTTTAAAATATAAAATTTAACTCATAAGTTTATATTTTGTAAAAAAAAGACCCATAAGTTAGTAGATATTTTTAATAATTCTTTTTAATCATTTACCAATCTCATTAACTTCCACCAACTTTTATTTATGTCTACCAACCTTTAATTTATGTGAGAAGATTATATTAAAGAGTAGTTACTATTCTTATTAAGTATTAAATTTTCGTTTTATTGAACTAAAGTTTGATAAATTGATGTTGCTTTTTTTGAAAGGCCTTCAGTAGTGTCTAATTTTGTTATAAAATATTTTCATTTGGAAGAATATAAGAATTGGAATGTTTTTTAGTTTTCCTTTTGAAGTTTTTATGTCCCAAAAAAAAAAATAAATTAAAAATGATTAAAAATTTTGAAACATGTTAAAACCAAAGC
>NC_081352.1:59141210-59192210 GCF_029784015.1 Lycium ferocissimum
CACCGTCGGGGAAAAAAGGCCACCTTCTCCTTCCCCCAAACTTTAAAAACACCGAATACGAGCGAACTTAAAACGGGGACTAGAACTAGAGGAATAAAAGGATATGCCCCCGCCGTATGGCTAGAAAGGAGTACGTGCAAGAAAAAAACCCCAAACAAGAATCGCCGCCCAACGAACCCGATTATGTGTTTGGGGGTTTTTAGTTTTTTTTTAAATTTTAGATTGTTGTTTCCCTTATGTAATCTTCCAAGAATATATAAATGTCTTGTGCCGTTTAATAGTTATCATGTAATTTAACATTTATTACTTAGTTAATGGGACGTTTATTTAACTTATATTTTATTTTTTATTTCGTTGATATATAACACATTTTTAAATTTATTATATTGTTAAAATATTTAGGGTTATTCACTAAAATTAACTATATGTTTTAAAAAATTAAAAAAAATCAAAAAATTTTTTTTATTAAAAACATAGCCGAATATGATTTAAATGAGGTAACGTCAAACAAAACCCTAAACTGTGGCAGAAAAAAATTAATTTAAACGTAAAACGTGGCGCATCCACGTTTTACAAAATATATTTGTAAAACGTGGATCCCTCCACGTTTTACTAAATTTTTTTTCTTTTCGTTCAACATTCCGACAATTGAAAAAAAAATGTTGCAGATAACGCACGCCCCACGTTATACCCTTCTCTTTTTTACGTAAATTTTCGACCGCCCCCTTTTAAATTTTTATACTGCCAGATATTTTTATACCTTTTCGGGCCCTAATTCGTCAAAATTTACTCACAATTTTAACGATGTATTCAACCTATTTTCTTTCAATGTGTCAAGTTGATAATCTGTTGTTTTTCAGGTGAAGCAGCTCAATCTTTAAGTAACAATCTGTAAGGATTCGAGATATTGTATTAGCATCCGGCATTAATCTCTAGTGTTTGGATGTCCCACATGTTCTTTTGGAGTTTAAGGCGCATTTTGACTTAAACATCAAGTGTAATTGCTTTGATCAATCCACGATCCTTTTCAAGAAACAACCTTTTTTTTTTTTTTTTTTTTTGTTTGCTTCTAGACATATAATGATGTAGTAAATAAATAAATTAGTACAAATACAAATAACAACCCTTGCTTAGTGATAGAACACTATCCCTACCCAAACGATAGGTTGTAAGTTCGAATTACATGGCTTCTACATGGAGAAACGTAACGCACCCTTCAGGAAACGAGGAAGACAAACAAAAATTAGTACGAATACAATCAACATAGTAATTTTCCTCTATATTTCACACCTTCCACAATTATATTATCACACATCTTTATATAAATAACATTGTCATCAAATAATCATTTGCACCTCAAAAAATTTTGAGCGAAAAATTCATCGTGAGATTGGGCATCCATAAGTTATGCAAACGCGGTAAGTCAGTAACCATAGTCATGAATTGTGATTAACTCAGGTTATTGGTATTTAATTGATATAAAAGTACTAATAAGTTGCAACACATGCTCTCTAAACATATACGTTATAATTTTGCTATGAAAAATGTTGAATTGACTATCTTTCGGTCACTGTAGCTCCCCACCTAATTATACTTGTACAGTCTTTATTGAATATATGAAATAGTCTGTACTCTCCTTCGAATCTTTATTTTTCATTATGTTTTCCTGTTATGGTTAATTGGGTAGTTTACGGTACCCGAAGCTTTAAACTTCATCTAAATCTTATTGAATATATGAAATAGTCTGTACTCTCCTTCGAATCTTTATTTTTCTAAATTATGTTTTCCTGTTATGGTTAATTGGGTAGTTTACGGTGCCCGAAGCTTTAAACTTCATCTAAATCTTCATTAAAGGCCGTGCAGATATGTAAGCAAAGTGGCTTGATTATAAAATGATATGTTAGTAAAGTTATAAAAGGGCTATACGAAGATTAGATGTTTTAAAGGTGAGTCTAGAAAGATTAATTATGTTGATTTATCTTTTTGGTCGGATCTTGGTATTTTCTCCGCAACCCTGATTGCTATTCATCTTTATACTTAAAGTTGGTCAATTTTACCTTTCTAGCTGTAGCAGTAGTTAACTTTTTCAAATTAATGTTTACTTTAGTATTTATAACTTTTTCTTATTAGTGAAACCTTTAATTGGTGATGACTTACGAATTATGATAAGCAACTATACCAAAATTGCGTTAATGGGGATCAGAGAGGATAATAGTCGTTTAAATAATTAAATCCAATAAAGCATCATTAGGTCCCGTCAATTTTATAGGAGCGAGGTAATGCATCATTATCAATGCTTAATCATGAAGAAGTCAAACTACAGTAATTCTTGAGTTCCAAATTTAACTCCACATCGTCTCTCGTGACATAGATTTTCCTTGAGTAACAGACCTCTAACCTCACCCTTACCATATTTGTCGTGTAATTTAATTACTTTTACATTTGATTAGAGGAAAAGAAGTTAATTACACGTTTCATTTACGTGTCAACGTACGTGACATTTAAACATCTCTTGCATGAATAAAATTGGTAAGTTAAAGCTCCGTAAACAAGGAAGTATAAACATGAAAGATTTTTTTTTGCAAGTCTAACGGAGGGTATTAAAGCGAAGTTGGTTAATTTAAGAGAAAATTGTGCTTTTTTCCAAAAAATAAAGAGGAAAATAAAAGGGAAGGAAAAAACACACAGTACAAGGTTACTTGTGGGTTCAAACTCTCCTAAAACAAAGATTAAGCTGAAGGAGACTGATTTGGATAGTTCAGATAACGAGTTTTACCCGTAAATTTCAATTTATGAGTAGGTTGATTTAGGTTGGGACCACTTTCGATTTTGTTTTATCCAAATTAATTGTTCATGAAAGGTCTAGGTCACTTGCATTTATAAACATACAAGACATGTAAGTAAGATAAACAAACAAAAAAAGCTACAAATGTCATGATAAAAGCACAATTACGTATTATAATTCTTTTAATCATTTGTCAAGACACTAGCTAGTAGAGGTCAGCATTTTGAATCACATTGTCAAGACCCAAGAAAGATTAGGAAACATGGCATCATAAAGTCCATAGAAGCATGATTTTCAAAATTATCTTCTATATGATCTTTAGTAATTGTCCATTACAATTGAGGAGTCTTCCTCAAGTTTCAATTTACGAATCCCTTGCGAAACAAGCGTCAAACTTTTATAACTCGACAAAAATTTTATTAAAATTTTTTCAAGTTTGTAAAAATAAAAATTATATATTCAAAAATTACATAAAAAGTACAATAAGTCATGATAATCTATAATTCAAATAATTTAGACAATCTAAAACTTGGTCAAAGGACTATCTTCAAGATTTCCCAAATACTAATATGCTCACATAATCGACATATGCAGACGTTTGAATCAATGCCAACAAAAAGTTACAAAAATAACACGACATGCATGCTTAATATAAGGAAATAAAATCCTACTACAGTTAGACCTCTCTATAACAACATCTTACATATATATATATATATATATAGCACCTCAATATAAAAGCCAAGTTTCGATTGTTTATGTTATATTTACCTCTCTATAACAGCAATAATCATCTTTATAACAATACGCTCTTTGTAAGATTACCCCTATATAACAAATATCTTCTTTTATGGTAATATGATAATTAACCATCTTTATTAAAAAAGAATCTCTAAGATCACCAATAATAGGTTGAGAGCATCTGACCAAATATTTTGATACTTAAGTACACTATTTATGATACAAAGATACTTATATTATATTTACGAATATATATTTTCATCACTAAAAGATTTCCCTTCTTTATACAAAGTATAATGAACCTTAGCATTGACATTAAAGTTCCTATGTCTATAGTCTTTCACTTTGTACAAAGTGTGAGGAAGCATAGCTTTCTCTACGTCCATAGCTTTTCTGCACTGTTATTAAGAGGCCTGACTGTATTACACAATAATGTAGAAAGTTTAAGTTGTTATAGTGAAGTTTTACAAAACTTGCACGGCATCCTAAAATGAACGATTTCAAAACTTTCTATTCTCATTTTGAATGAATCATGCCTTCTTAATTAATTTTTTGAACATGAGATATTCAGATATATCTATAATATATAAAATATAATAACCCACCATAACATTAAACTATGAAAGATCTATTTTTCTTGCATAACATCAGAGTGTCTGTGATTGTTATAAATTAATAACTGATCCATAATGGTCCTACTTTGTATAGTGGTTCATCTAATGATGCTTAGTTTCATTTTATGAAGTTATAGATATGTTAAAGAAGGGAGGGTGGGGCTATCCACCTCACAACATGAACTACATACGTATAGACAAATAAAAAAAAATTAGTCGAAAAAACAAAGCTTGTATAAATTAGTTCAGGTTTATGTATGATGGATGAGATAAATTAATTGAAATGATATGAAATGAAAATGATGCATAAGCTTGTGACAATTGATCTATTATCGTCTTTTGTCATTTTGTGGTCTTTTTTTACAACTTAATATATACATATTGTCATGCTGCTTTTTCTTTTCCAAACTTTATTATTTTTTCTTGAGAAGAAAATCCAAACAGTTCAATCCATAATCCAAGACAAAGTATCATATACATCAGCAGCCCCATTAATTGAGTCTTTTAATTTTTGCAGGGGCAGAGAGGGGATTAAGACTGTCGAGCCACAAACTGTCTCTACCTTACTTCTACCTTACTTTTCTCGTTGACGCTGACAGTCATTTGGAAACTGTATTATTATTTTTCAATATGTGTCGGCCTGTTGTATATACATTTATTATATTTTGAAAAATATTATTTATATATATTTTCAGAGGTGTGTTTAACCTAAATCTGGATTTAAGATTAACAATTGAATTTATAAATTGGATCAAGGGCAAGTGAGTGATAATAATCACAATTAACCTTTTGATATTGTAACCCTGTTCGTAATGATGTAAAATAAGCAATGAAAAGTATGCAAGTAATAAAGTAAGAAGGAAAGAGAAATTCTTGTTGAGAACTCCTTGTTGAGTTGATGATCATGAACAACTCAACAGAATAGAGAATCCGAGCTTGTTACAATTTGACAGCTTAAACAATATTTGTAATGAAAATCAAATGATCTATAAGTGAGGAAAAAGGTATTTATAGTCTAACATTAAAGTAACGGTTTCCTAAGATCATGCACATAAGAATGGCCATTACTGCACATCTATGAGATAATGGATACTGATTTGTAACTGTCATAGTGAATCCCCGATTCCTCGGAGTCAGTTGATCTGTGAATTGAAGTTTATCATATTTGGTCGTAGATGGTTGACCAGTCATACGATTCCGGAGCAACAACATCTTGTACCGTTGTAGCTCACGCTGAGTAAGCTACAAGTAAAGTCCAGAGTTAGCTCCCCTGAGTGGTACTTCGATTTTGTGACAAAGTAATCCTTACTGACTTGGACCTGACTATGCTTATGCTGCCACACGTCCATCTCTGAGTCGTCCATGTTACACCCTATTTTGAACGGATCCAAGAAAGTTTGCAACTTTCCGGTTCTTCTAACTGGTTTAAAAAGGGTTAGAGTCACCCCCTTATTTTTAAGGAAAAACGGGAAACCTGTATGTATTTGTTTGTCTACTCCATTTTTAGTCCACGAAACACATGAGATTCTAGATAAGGGTTTTATTTACCCCGAGGGGAAGGTATTAAACATCCCTCAGAGCCTGCCCAAAGACAGTCCTTAAACTTAGTCTAACTGAACACTAGAGGGGGATTATCTATCTGTTTATCATTATTATTACATGTTTTCAAAATGTTGTGATTTCATTAAAAGCCACACTAGGTGATTATATGCTAAGTATATACAGTGTATAAAAAATGTATTTATACCAAGTATCAAGTATTTATAAAGAATGTATATCGATATGAATGTACAAAGGAGTGTAAAGAAAATATACCTCGTTCGATATAGTGTATTTGTTAGTAAAATGAGTATATATCTATTGGCACAAAAGGTATATCAGTTGGTGTAAATAATGTATGCAGCAATATAGAAGATGTATAAAAAATATAAGAGTATGTAAAATAGGTATATAAAGTATATAAAGAATGTGTGTCTATGTATATTAAAAGAATGTATGTATATTAAACATATAAAGACCATATTTCAAGTATAAAAGAGTGTATATCAAACATAAAATGTCTAAAGAATTGTATAACTAGGTATATTAGTGCATAAAGAATGTAAAAATAATTTACGAATATTCATTGGTGTAAAGAGTTTATATAACAAAATTATTAAGAAAAGTGAAGTTGATTTGACTTGTTTCTACCGTTTAGTTAAAAAGAGTGTTCATTTAATGAATATCCTATCAAAAGAATAAGGAACAAAAGGATAGTAAAAAAAATTTGGTAAAAATAAGTATAAGGAATTATGTATAAAAAAAAAGAGTGAAAAAGATATAATGCCTTTAAAAAATGAAAGATCTGTAAATGGACAGCCTAGTATTTATCTAGCGTCAAAAATGTGGATTTAACTTAACTAAAATATGCATTAGTGTATACGAAACAATATAAAATGTGTGTTGTATTAAAAGTATATAAAGAATATAAAATAAAGGATGGACTAGTATTTTTCCCTAAACGCCAAAAGTGTGAATTTAATTAACAAAGTATTTATATCGAGTCAATCTAATCAATTTGTGAAAGTGTAGACAGCCTAAGTCTTACCTAAAGCGAATAACTAACTTTAAATTTAACATATAAGTGAAAAGTAATTAAATCTCCCTGCCCAACATTAAAGTGAAGTTTTCACTACTCCGAGTTTACGTTTTGTACAATTTTAAATAACACGCAAAAGTAAATACAAACAAGGATTCGATGAAGTCTTCGGGTTCCTTCCGAGTGTCGTCTTCGGGATGTGTCTTCGGATACCTGTATAAACACTTAGTAAAAGTGTTAGTAAGAGAATAAGTAACTATCGAATGAATTAAAGAAATGATAAATATACTTAAAATAAAAACCCGTCTTTTGTACATGAGAGTCCTTGAATATCGACGGAAATTTCTTCATCGGCCAAAAATGTAGTATTTGTAATAAATTACAAGATGAAAGAAAAATGTATTGGTTAAAAATAATTTAAAAAGTCAAGAAGTAAAGGATGTGACATAAAAGTCTTAAAAGGTGATTTGACATAAAGTCCTAATAAGGTGATTTGACATAAAGTATTTAAAAAGGGTATTTGACAAAAGTGAGGGTGAAACTTGATTTGGCCTTAGGATGTAGTGTAAAAGTGTATATGGAAATGATGTATATAAAGGAAATATATGAATATAAAAATGAAAATATATGTAAATGTAATATGATGTAGAGAAAATGTAAAGAGCAAAATGTGTAGAGAAAAAATAAAATAGGCATGTAGTGTGATGGTACAAAAAATGTAAAAGAAAATGCTTGAAAATGTATACATGTATAAAAAATAAAAATAAAAATTGTAGAAACAACATAACAAAAATATAAAGATAATGTATGAAAAATATAAGGATAATGTAGAGACAATAAAGTGCATTCTCTTTAATGAAAAGTTTCTCCCTTCTTCACTTAGCAGTTAGGTAAAGTAAGTATGTACATGTTAATGTATATAATGTATGGTATAAAAATATATAAAAGAATATAGAGATGTAAAATGATGTAAAGGAAAAATGTGGGTTAAAGTGGAAAAAAGATGTATGAAAAATGTAGAGAAAATATATGAAGAAAATGTAGAGATAATGCATGAATAAATATAAACAAAATGCATGAATAAATGTAAAGACAATACATGAATAAGTGTAGAGACAAATGCATGACTAAATATAAAGACAAATGCAAGAATAAATGTAAAGATAAATGTATGAATAAATGTAAAGACAAATGCATGAATAAATGTAAACATAAATGCATGAATAAATATAAAGACAATGTAGGTTATGTATATAAAAAATATAAAGACAATGTATGAAAAAAGAAGAGAGAAAAAAATATAAAGAGAGAAAGAAGATGCTAGCCTTGCTAATCTGCCTATGAAGAGAAAACATGAAGAGTGTAGAGAGAAGAAAAAATATATGTGAGGTAGTGTGAAGTGGTGAAAAAATATGAAGACCCATCTCCTCTATTTATAATACAAAATGACCCCTTGTTTTGTCCAAAAAATAAAGGACTACACCACATTGTCCCCTTAATGCCACATTTGGTCTTTAGGTTATTGTCCAATGGGGATTTCACCCTTTTAACCAATGTATAAAAATCTATTAACCAATGGATGAAGAACCCAACCCATCACTTCAAATGTCACCTTTTTAAAAAGTGACAAGACCTTGAATTGATCGAATTCTTGCTCTGCGTTTAAGAATTATT
Source organism: Lycium ferocissimum (assembly GCF_029784015.1). NCBI lineage: Eukaryota > Viridiplantae > Streptophyta > Magnoliopsida > Solanales > Solanaceae > Lycium > Lycium ferocissimum. Next base: position 59,149,603 of record NC_081352.1, read on the forward strand.
TTCTCCGATTTTCTCTACACTGACGGACTATACTAAAATATAGTTAACTAATACATGCATAAATAATAATGTAAGCATAAAATATAAATATTAATGTATAAGATACAAAAATGTACTGCTATAAAATAAAGAAACAATTATTAATTGCACAAAATGATAGTATTACGCTGTACATGTACAAAAATAATGATTCTTAAAAATGACAATAAATTGATAAAATTCCTAAAATAAGGATAATTACCGAAAAATTATTGAAAAATACAAAACTGTGTAAAAATGCTATTTCGTGCTCTTTAACGAATCAAGGCCCCCCGAAACGTTAATTTAAAGCACAGCGAGCTAAAATCAGGTGTCAACAGTCCACGTGTCAGACCATATTTTACCACTACAAGGTCAGGATTTTGAGTTTTTTCTAAATTATAAAAAAAAAACAACTTACTAGTTTTTAGATAAACTGTTTATACATATTAACTAGATTTTAAAAATAAATATAAATCTCGCGCGAAACAACTAGATATTGTCGAAACCGTAGGTAAATTATAACTATACCCCTACATAAATATAACATAATATTTTCGCAAAGCGATATTGGATGAAACCATTTGGTTGAAGGTGATTCCGCCGCTAGGTTGGAGCTGAACTGTTAGGGTTTGCACTGAATTTCCTACTTTATTTGGATTCTACCACAATTGTATTTTACTTAAAAAAGAATTTCTTGGTGGAAAAGGACTCTACCATATCTATCTTTCCTTGAAAGAGAAGCTTTGGACTTCTATAAATAGTGATCCTTTCTTCTCATATAAAAACACGGTAGCATCTACAATGTAGTCGTTTAGAGAGTTTTATTTAGGGGGAGATTTTCTCTTAATAGTTTTTAAGATTTTCTATTAGTTTTTCATATGTAGATCAATTGATCAAACCATATTAGAATATTATGCCTCTCCTTTAGTATGTTTTCCTTTGTTGTCCGATTTATCGTTTTCAAGGTTCGCAAATTATTAGCTTCCGTATGACAACCAGGGCCCACTGAAGCCTAAAGCCACCAAGCAGTGGCTTTAGGCCCCAAATATATTAGGGCCCCAAAATAATTTGTATTATATAAATGATTTTTAAAAATTATATTTATTATTATTAGTGATATAGAATTTTCTGGATCATTTTACTGTCAATTATTTATCAATTATTACATATATATTTTCAAACTTTATGCTACTTTTTAGAAATATGATTGATGTAATTACAGTTAGAAGTTGTAGTCAATTAAATGTATAATTACTTCCTACTTTGTAATATGGTTTAATTCACTTCAACTTAAATCAATCTAGTTTATAATTTTGACTTTGTAACATCTTTTATAACTCTTTGAGTTAGGGGTGGGCGTTCGGTTTTTCGGTTCGGTTTTCTCATACTTCGGTTCGGCTATTTCGGTTTCGGTGTTTTGAAAGTGGACACCAAACACCGAACCAAACTAATTCGGTTCGGTTCTTTCGGTTTCGGTTTTTTGAAGTTTGGTTCGGTTCGGTTTCGGTTTTTTCAATTCGGTGTTTTCAATTCAAGCTTTCAGCGGTCGCGATACAAGCACCACGGTTTGTTTCAAACTTCGCCACGGTTCGTGCAAGCAAAGTAATGGGCCACACTGATTTTTCTTCACATGGATGACAAGTATATATAATTTAAGTCTGTGAATTGACATTATACTCATTTTAGGTGGCTACTGGTATACTCTCGGAGAAGGAGTATGCAGAAGCTTGGATTATCGAAGCTTCGGCATGCGGAATCAAGAACTCATGTCTTTGTATTGACGATTTGTGTGTTTATGCAATGTTGAACCAGATATGGACATGTTATTAATCGTTTTGTTTAGCATATTCTTAGTTGCCATTTTCTTTTTTTGATAAAGGAAAAAACAAAATAGAAATTAACAATATGTTGTCCCGAAACAGTTTCTTAATTGCCTTTTCCAAGTATTCCTTTTTAAATTAAAATGATAATGTCACACATGAAGTTTCACAATGAAAAAGTTATTAAACTAACTGGTATTCTGCCAATAAAAGTAGCATGCTTCTGTCGTCTGTGGAAACAAGAAGCTGGATAAAGCACATGCATAAAATGTTGGCAATGCAAAACCATCCGTCCTATGTGCCATTTGTGTACCACTCTTAACTTTCATATTTCACAGAGTAGAGAAAAGAGGAAGTCTTAGCAATCAAGTTGACCATCTAGTAAAGAACAAGAAGGTGTCGCCGCCGAAACTTGGAAGAGCAGTCGCCGCCGCCGCTATGCCGCCGCCGCTTGAGCTCTGAAGTTTGAACTTTGAAGCTCTGACCCAGACAATGAGAACTGAGAGTGAGAAGTGAAAATTAGGGATGTGAAAGTGGGCTTGGGTAATTAGAGATAAAGAATGAAAGAGGGCTTGGGTTCTATTTTTTTTGGGCTTAAATTTAATTGGCATGGGCTTGGACTATTTAATATTTTTGGGCTAATATATAATATTTCGGTTTAAACCGAAAAACCGAAAAACCAAATATTAAACCCCGAACACCGAACCGAACCCCGAAATTTTTGAAAATTAAAACCGAACCCGAACCGAAAATCCGAAAACCCGAACACCGAAAAACCGAATTAATTCGGTTCGGTCCGGTTTTTCGGTTTTCGGTATTTATGCCCAGCCCTACTTTGAGTGCTTTTTTAGATATTTTTCAAGCTCAAGCTAAGTAGATTATTAAACAATTAGAATAGAAAAAACATAATTAAGCCCTTAAATATTTTTTAGGCATAATAGTCACTGACGGTTTTAATCTATTTTTATAGTTATAGTTATACGAAAATATTTATATGTAGAAGATGATACTCTTATTGGCCTGAAGTCTTACTTCTATTTTTAAATGTTTCCATTCCTTGTAAAATAATTTTGAAAAGTTTTTTGTAACAATTGCTTGAACTAAAAAGAAAAAATAAATCGATGAAATCATCATAATACAGAATATAAGACTCGTGATTCAGTTAATGTTTCATGAAAACATACACGAATTGACTACATCGTCAATTGAATAAAAAAGTACACTTTAAAAAAGCTATAAAAATAAATAACGCTTAAAATATATTAAAATTTTACTAAATATATATAAGGCCTCCTTTTAAATTCTAGCTTTAGGCCACCGATTCTCTTGAGCCGCCCCTAATGATAACCTGATTATTTTGATCCCAACAAGAATAACTGCTTCTACTATCTTCTATACTAATTAATATGTAGTAGCTTACGGTTAAATTATTTACCAAAAAACAAAAAGGCTGAATATATTTACATCCAAAATCTCTACCTGTGGAGGACAAGAAAGATACAAAACCCTATGGTGCTTTTAAGGTGGTAGTAGAGTTTCATAGAGTGCATAAAAACCTATGTTTTGCCATATGGTACGAAAGTTCTGATGTTCAATCTGTCATATCCCACTGTCTCATATCCTACCTTCCAGGCTTCCAGAACTAATTCGATGGCCTATGATTTTCCTACTTTCACTTCTCATTCACAATATAATTTAAGACAACTTATATATATAATGTTTCAGATTTTAAGCATTTACTTCAACGTTGTTTTGAGACATTACGTTCAGTTTTGAGACATTACGTTCATCTCCCTTATTTTAGTATTTTTGTAATAGAATTAATTTAAATGATAAGTTTTCTTTAATATCCCTAAACTACTCTTATGTGCTACCTTTTATTAAATTCTAGGTTTTTAAATATAAACCTCCTGTCAAAGCTCCTCAAAATCTGAACAAGATTTCTAGCAACTGATATTTTGTTAGAGTTATTTGAGTTGGAGGATTACTTGATATTAAGTTCGACAATGAAATTTAGACTATGTGACCCAATCAGTCAAAAATTACAAGAATATTTTGGTAAATATTCTTTCTCATGGAGTTAGCATTCCTTTTATTTATATATTTTTTCTGTTAATTTCTGCATTAATATTATTTGCTCAATTTACATCAGGCTGAAGTTTTATCATTTCTTTAATGAAGTAACGTATATACAATAGTAATAATAGATTATAAAAGCAATTCATGCTGTTACGTCCAATAACATAACATTAGCGAAGAGACAATATTAAGAACATAGTTTTTCATTGAATTGGTTTCATATATTTGTTTAGCGATCAATTCACGGAATCAGTAGATAGTTTTTGGATCAGCAGATAGTTCTTGTCACTGACACTTCTTTTTAGTCATGAAGTCATAGAGGCTCCATAGGCATAGTTAATCATGTTATGTCTCTTTTGTCATTTTATTGAAGTCTCGTATGCCTTGTATGAATACTATTTTTGTAATCATAATTTTACAAACTATGAAAGGCAAAGTGTTCTTTATGAAAATCTTTCATTTTCTCAATTATGCATGCGCCACATTTATTAATGTATCTAAAAGTTGGTTCGCTTGATCAAGTTTAAGACACTGGGTGGGCTCCATCCCACCAAAATTTTGGAGTGTGACAAACTTGGTATCAGAGTTGTAGGTTTCATTTGTTCTAGGAGTCTATAGATTATATTTAGTAGAATTCTTTTTATTGTGTGTTATCGGCCATATCTATAATAGTGAGGCAATACAACATTTAAACTTCAATACACTAGATTGTGGATAGAGCTAGACTCTAAGAATAGTTACTAATTTGTGTATTGTTCTTGTTCACAAAAAATGCAACCAAAGCACAAGACCAAATGAGTCAAAGGACAAATGTCGCTCCGAAAGTAGTATCGAATGAAGTGTTAATTGCTACGAGGGTTCAAATAAGGGATCAGGGTCACCAATCAAGTCAGACATCTTCAGTCCTACATCCCATGAGAGTGGTGGAGCCCACAAAAGCTCCAATGCATCCCTCACCTCCATTAAGTATTTCAAATGATGACCTTAAGGGAGTTACTCAATTGCTCACTCAAATTGTGGCATCTCAAGCACAACACCTGTTATGGTTCACTTTTACACGGGTGCATAAAAGCTACTAAGAGGTTGTTGGCGCTCTAATTGGATTTTAGCATTTTATAGTCACCACCTAATTTATTTAAGGAAAATCGGGTTTAAAAGGGTTTATCAAACAAGGGAAAATCCTTTTTGGACCAGAGTTTGAGGTAAGGGTTTTGGTGATCTCCTAGGGAAGGTTTTAAGCACCCTAGTATTAAGGATCCGTAGAATACGGTTGACCAACGAACTTCAATGTGTGATTAATGTGATTATTTGCTAAAAATGTTTACTTTATTGCTAAACTTGCCACTCTTAATCATAAAATTCAAAATTTCGGCAAAAAGTCTCTTTAGAAAAGGTGATTTTGGATTTGAAAATTCATATAAGTGTTCAACTCACTTTATTGTCGAACTAAGACACACCCGGGATTTCTTCCAAGTAGAGTCACTACTATTTAGTCCTAATAAAATGAGTTTAGTACTTATAGGTTTTTATTATTATTATTATTATTATTATTATTATATATATATATATATATATATATATATATATATATATATATAGGAAAGTATGGAGTATATCTCCTATTTTTATTCATATATACATAAAGAAAAGTGGAAGTTTTATTAAGTCTAAATTTATTTATTTGAAGCTCATATCAAGTCAACTCATAGTCTAGTCCAAAGTCCATCTTATCTCAAACTTGGCCCACATAGAATCCCTCTTGTTTTCAGTCCATAGTATTTTGTGCTTCTCGGCCCAATAACTCAAAAATCATTTAATTCCAAATTCAAAAGAGCCTATTTCTGTTTCCAAACAGTGACAAGTCCTCAACTTTCAAACTTTCATAAATCGCTCAAAGTGTTTGAAGTGGTTTTCATAAAAAATAAAATAAAATAAAATAAAATAAAAAACAATTCTGCCAAATACAATCTTTAAGTTACTTCTTCATTTTCTGCCTCAAATTCCATTTTTTTGTGGTTCAATAAACAATACAGTTTTAGCAGTTGGGCTTAAGGCCCAAAACAGTTTAAGTAACCACCGTTTTCTTGCTGAATTCTACAAAGGGGCTGAGGGCCCAAATGATTTACCATTTAGTTATTTTTATTAAAACCATCTAACCTCATTCAATATCGAACTAGTCTTGGAGGTTTATTTAAAGAATTGTATTAAGTGTCAACTTCATGCAGATGTTATATTAGCCGGGTTTTTGAAAGATTTAAGCGACTTCCTAAAATACTAAGTGTTTTCCTAAGTCTTAGCATCCATAGGGTTCTAATATTTTACATGTTTACATAATATATACATACATGATATACCAAGAAAGGAATGAGATTTTAACTGGTGGGCCTACCCAAGCCCACCAGTGACCATTTTCACCCATGGTTGGGTCTTCAACATATATTAGCTTCCCTTATTTCTGTCGGACTCGATCAATAAATAGGCGTTGGGCCTCAGGCCCAACAAGTTTGATAGAAGGGAATGGCCCAAGTGGCCCGCGACATTTCACATGCAAACATAAAGGGGGAAAAGGAAGTTTGCGGTTAGAAAGTATCTAGGACTTAACTACTTGCTTAATATAAACAAATTGTATGTACATATAAGCTATTCAAGTTAACACATAGGAAAAACAAACACGTATATTGAGGCAGTGCCCAGACGCAAGAAATATTCAGTCCATATCATAATTAGAAGGGATAGATCACATAAAACAAATGAACCCAATCGCAGCAACAAACAAAGTGACCCAACCAAAAACTTGTCATAGTATAAGGTAAGTCCAAAGCAGGGAGAATGAGCAAAGTAAAGGCTAAGCCCAAATTCAGGTCATACAACATGAAACCAACAACTCTAAGTCCATACAGGTGATATGTCATGTTGTAACTGAATATACAAATTCCATATGCCAAAGGTATGCGTAAAAAACTGCATATAATTGGTATATTCTTGTATATTCCTTATATATTTTAACTCAGAAACCCACACTTAATACTCATCAAAAGGGTGTTTTGTTCTACTTAGTATTTTAACACTTCAATTTAATAACATAGGGACATATTTTCAAAAAAAAAAAAAAAAAAAAAAAAAAAAAAAAACATAACACAGGTGTAGTGCATATGACAAGTAGTATAAGAAAGTCAAAAGGTCCATCTCAGAACAAATGAAAACATTTTGTGCCATTTTATGAACTTCGGAATTGTTTTAACATGGATTTCACCCATAATCCTACTTGTTTCAAAATCTAAAGGGTCCTATAAGGTGTAATTTTGCATAGGGGAACCCAGTAGCCTGAAAAGAGGAAGATTAGGTTGAGTTTGACTAGAAATTCTAAGCCATCTCAACTGTCTTTCTGGCTCTGGATAAGTCACACCTATGGGTCAATCACCCTAAGTGACAACCTCCCTATTCAAATAACACCCACACCCACACAAGACCTTGAGCTAGTTAAGTTTAATACAAGCAAAGTGTTTCAGAGAAAGCAAGTAACACTAGCACAGTATCCAGTTTGTTAGAAAAAAAAAAAAAAAAAACAGAGGGGTAACACAACATAGGTAGTTTTGACATGGAAACATTAAGCAAATAGAAAATGGACATGTCTCAGGTCATTTTCTAACAATGAACACTTGAATCAACTAGTTTAGCCTCAAATGACAGCCTTAGTAGAATCAAGAAAAGATAAGAGTAGACATGGATTTCGTATACTAAATCTAACAAAAACAGATTGAGCATTGTTATGATTTTCTACAACTAATCAACTCTTCTTAACACTGTTAATAAACTAAGAAAGCTATACTACAGCTTTTAATTCTAATTTCAAATCAGGTTGCACTTGATCATGTTTTATATTTACATTAGATTAATTAATCAAACATTCTAATAGTTATAGAGGATTTCTAGTTTAGTTAACTATACCTAATGAAACTGAAACATGTTAGTATGAACACTAATCAGTTGCTACATTAAGGTATTCAAAACACAGACCTACATCTGGGTTATACTAGTTGATCAGAGCATAACTAAGTTCAAACAAGACCAACAGTGCTTAAGCATGTTTTTAAGTTGGAGTAACAACAAAGCAAAGCTATTCTAACATGACACAGATTAAACTGACTATTAAAAAACAATAAAAAAAAACTAAACAAGCAATTAGCATCTATAAACATGATTAGAAGGGAATTAAAAATACCCGAATATACTAAGCTAGCAACTAATGACTAAACAAAAACAACAATTAACACCACATAAATAATGACTAGACTAATAATCATACATAAGCAGAAAAGATAAAATAAAATAACTAAACGGGAAGAAGATTACCTTTTGCGAGTGCAGCCACTTGTCGAGGTTTGAACTTGGAAGATTTTGCTTCCTCAACCCCAGATACTCTAGCCACACACGAACAAGAAAAAAGAAAAATATTTAAAAACTTAACTTAACTCGAGAAATCAAAGTTTCACAGCAAATATGTCAAAACTTAAGTATTTCGAGTTTTTTGTGAATATATCTGATATTCGGTCTATGCAAAGTGTGAATTGTAAATAGAACCCCAAAAATTGGGAAACCCTAATTTCAACCGATGTGGGACAAGTGCAATTTCTAAGAATTGCCTCCTTATCTCTCATTTAAAGGCCAAGATTCAAGTAGAAAAAAACATGACGGGTCAGATTTGAACCCCAATGGATCGATCCACTCGGTTCCTCACAAACCAATGAAAATCGCGGATTCAAAATCGCAATATCACAAAAATAATTAAGAAAATTCAGTCTATGACTGTTGAAATGCAGAAAAAGCATGAAAAGGGGAAGATTATACCTCGTTTGGGTTGATATGAGGTGGAATTGGTTGAAAAATGACAGAGAAATAAATGCTCTTAACATTTTCAACCACACCTAGTCCGTAGGGTGCTTTGAGGGCCCGCAATCATTGCCATTTCGGGCAAACAACATAAGAGAGAGAAAACACTTAAGGGGTGGCTAGGGCTTCCATTGCTTATGAGAGAGAGAAAACCCCTAAAGGTTGTTTGGCCCTTTGAATGTGTAAGGAAGGAAAAGGGGTGTTACCCCTTTAGTTGCAATGGTGGAACGGGTCAGTCCTTAATAGACTGGGCCCAGCTAATTTAAAAGAAATAAGAAAGGGGGTAAACAAATAGCCATCATTAAGGAATCTAATTATGACTAATTGCAATTAATTAGCCAATTGACCTAAATAAAGCATGACTAGTTATGTAAATGGGCTTAAGTTGCAAATACAACCTTAATTGGTCTTAACCTATGGATTTGGTCGTTTCAATTATGGCCATATTTGGCCCAATTAACCAATTAAAGATAATTTGAAATAATGACCTCTATTGATTTAAACCAATGAATTTGGCCATTTTAATTAAGGCCAGAATTAGCTAACAATTGATTATTTCAATTGTAGCCACTATTAGTGTCACGACCCTAATTACCGATCGTGCGGGCACCCACCTTATTATCACTAGTAGGCGAACCCTTACCCGTTAACCCATTAATCACTAGCCAATTTCAACTTCTTTAATCATTTATACTCTAACAATCAATAAATAAGAGAATAAATAAATAATCTAGCCAAGTCATAAATGATAAATAATATGAGTGCGGAAGTCTGACTATTAAATTTTTAAAATTTGAAAGTCATCGTATAAGGACTCTAACCAACAATGTCTAAAGAATGAAATATTTGTCAAATATAATAATAAATAATGTCTGGAATAAAAGTAGACATCTGGAAAGAAAGATCTTTACGCGGCATGGCATGGATAGAATGTCACCCACAGATCTGATCAAGCAAACTAGCTTTAAGCTAGAGATGTGGTCTGGGTGAAATCTCTAGAACACAATCTGTACTCAAAAAGGGTGCAGCAAGGTAGTATCAGTACAAAACTATGTACCGGTAAGTATCATAGGCCGACTAAGATTAGTTCACGCATATGAGCATAAAATCAACAAGATAAACAGATAGGCACATAATACTCAAATCCAAGTCACAGAATATCCCATAACTAAAATCACAGCCTAAGATGAATCTTTTAAACGATAAGTCTGTCTAGTCTCAATAATCTCACCTAATAATCACAAGTCCAAGTTCCGTGTTACACCTCTCGTTTTTGTCGCAAGCGGTCCTTGACTTGTGAGTGGTTTATACCCTTAGTATGGAGATTCGTACCCGAGTTTTTGAGGCATTAAGTGCTTTACCTCGCGGGTACCAAAGTATGAATATGTGTTCTTCGCAATACGATAGAATTAAAGCTAAACAAATTGAATCGTCGTAGTGGAATGGACTCAGGGAACTGGTAGGAAACCAGTCCCGCACAGACCGTCGACGTGTCGATGGTGGAGTCAATGCAAGCCGTCGACACGTCGCCATCTCTGATTCTCTGATGGTTGATCGACGGCGCAAGTTGACGGACCGTTGACGGGCCGTCGACTCGCACGTCAAACCGCACCTCTGGAGCTTTCTAGTTCCATCTATATATAGTTGACCCTCACGTTTTATTTTCATTATTTTCACTTCCAAAATCTGAGAAAGGCCAAGAATATGCCTCTCAATACTTCTTAACATCATAGTGAAGATTTAGCAAGATCCGAGCCCCGTAAACCCGAGCTTGTAAAAGGAAAGTTGTTCCTAGAGTTTCTTTGAAGTTCTTTGAGCTTGGGAATTGGAGTTAGAGCTTGATTCTTGGTATCCTAGTTCCTTTAAGGTATGTATATGATTCTTACCCTTGTGTTGGAGTTATTATCATGAGTTTTAGTGGTTTTAAGTAAAGGGGAATTATAGTTATGAAAGTTGTAAGTTGAATAAGAGTAGAGTTGGACTTGAGGGTTATTTTGAGGGATGATTTGGAGTGGATTTGATTATATTTTTATATGTAAGTATTGATATGGTTGTTGTTAGTATTGTTGTTGATATTTTAGTTAAATTGGAAGATTGAAGAATTAGTGAGTTATGAAAGGGATGTTGTCCGGACCTCGTTAAGTCCCCCTTTTCACTTGAATTAGATGGAAGTGTTATAAAGGGTCTAATTGTGGCCTATGTTATCTTGGTTGTAGACTTATGAGTTCAAGAAGTAGGTGTTGGATGAGTAGATACGCTTCAAGGTATGTTAAGGCTGTCCCTTTCATTCTTTTGGCATAATCTTTATTGTATGAACAAACGAGTAAGCGAGCCAGTTCCAAAGACTGTACTCTTAGATGGTACAGGATTCATCGTATTCTTGATTCCTTATATTCATTTTCATGACTCTTAGCGATCTCTGTTATCGAGGGTATGTCCTTCATGAGGTTTCATGCATTATATTTATATACATATGTGTACAGCTATTTTTCTCACACGCCTATATGGCCGGGCAGCACCCTTTACGGTGGGCGGCTTATAGATGATGAGGTCTGATTACACCGCGCCTATATGGCCGGGCAGCACCACTAATGGGCGGCGTGAGATGATTATCGTCCCGAACGCAGGATGCCCGGACGCGGGATTAGATGAGATGTGGATCAGGTCGTACGTTCCTTGGCACTATTAAATGATCTTTAAAAATAAGAGCATGCATATTATATAGTATCTTTAGTCATACAGATGCATTCAGACGTCTCTGTTTGTTTATGCGTTTCAGATTCCCTCCATGATTCTTATGTATATGTTCTTCTTATGCCTTACATACTCAGTACATAGTCCGTACTAACTCCCCTGTTGTTCGGGGGCTGTGTTCATGCCCACAGGTACATGTAGACAGACAGGCGGTCCCGCTCAGTAGGGCATTCATCCAGCGGTGGTCAATGCGCCCCACTTGATCGGGAGCAACAGTTTATTTTGGTATGCTACTTTTGAGATACAGACATGTACATGGGTATTACGGAGCCTGTCCCGTCCTTTCTACAACTTTTATTCCAGTAGAGGTCTATAGACAGTTATGTGTAGATGACATGTGACGTAGCCTTATCGGCTCCTATTCTTTTGTGTACAGGTCATGTGGCATCCTAGTTGGCTTGCATTGTTATCATTACTAGATATATATAAACATATGCATAGACTTTGATGTTATCCTTTCACGAGTCAGCTTAGTGTAGGTTGAGTTACTTGTGGGCCCATAGTATGTAATGTTATCCAGATATGAGTATAGGGGTATTTGGTCACCAGAGATCAGGCACTCGTCGCAGCTCATCGGCTTGAGTCGTGACAGAAGTGGCATCAGAGCAGTTACGTCCTAAGGTTGTCTACAGATTGTGTCTAGTAGAGTCTAGTTTATAGGTGTGTCGTGCACCACACTTTTAAAGAGGAGGTTGCGGGACATTTAGGAAATTGCCATTCTTTCTCTCTTAGATCATGCGATAGAGCCAAGTGTTAAGAGTTCGCTTTCTAACAGTTTGTTCTGATTTCAGCGATGCCTCGCAAGAAAGCTACAGTTGCCCAGTAAGGCAAGAGAGTGGCTGGTGAGGCCACTAGCCGTACTCAGCGGGCTACCAGAGCTCGGGGCGAGTCCTAGAGTGAGAGCCCATCTCAGACTTCGCATACACTGCCTCCAGCACCTGCCCCAGTTCCTCAGCCAGATGCACTGGGCCAAGATATGCCGGAGGCTATACAGGTGTTGACCAGATTAGTAACCGCTCAGGCGCAGCGTCAGGGAGTTGGTGTTGATGAGGCAGACCGAGCGGGATGTGCGAGGGTTAAAACTTTTCTTGGGTTAAACCCTCCAGAGTTTTCTGTGTTGAAGCAAAATATGGATCCTCAGGACTTTATTGATAGTATACGCTCGGACTTTGAGGGTTATGCATGCCGATGAGGTCGAGTCAGTGGAGCTGACATCTTATAGGCTCCGTGATATTACAGTACAATGGTATCAGGCAAGGAAGCTGTCTAGGGGAGAGAATGCTCCTCCAGCCGTTTGGCGAGAGTTTTCAAATGCTTTTATTCATCATTATTTACCACCGAAAATCAGATGGGCCCGAGCAGATAGGTTCTTGCATATTGAGCAGGGCAATATGACTGTTCAGGAGTATTCTGTACACTTTAACTCCTTGGCTAGATATGCCCTAGCTATGGTGGTTGAGATGGAGGACAGAGTTCATCACTTCGTGGTGGGTCTAGGGATACATTTGATTGATGAGTGCACGACAGCTGCGTTACAACCAGGTATGGATATTTTTACGCATACAGGCATACGCCCAAAATCTGGAAGATCATAAGCATCAACGAGAAATAGAGTGTGAGGGTGACTGAGGCCATGGTAAGAGGGCTAGGTCCTTAGATATTGCTAGTGAGTTCAGAGGAAGACGGAGACAGCAGCATTCCTGGTATCCATTTCATTTAGTAGGGAGTGCACTGATGTGGCGTGATTTTACGCCACAATTGATGCTTTTCGGTTGTAAGTTTTACTTGTTTTTAAGCAAGTCTATGTGATTTTACGTGGTTTTTATTATGTTTCAGATAATACGAGGTCCCTAGAGCCTAAGTGTGGAAAACAAGCAAAAAAGAGGAAAAAAAAGTTGATCACTGGAAACAACTGGAGATTCTGGAAATTTTGTTGGAAAATTACTCTACGCGTTCGCGCAGGTAAGTCACGCGTTCGCACCCACGTGTGTTAGTGACTCTGCACGTTCGCGCTAGTATGTCACGCGTTCGCGCTGAAGTAAGAAGGGTGATGCTGACGTCGTACCACGCGTTCGCGCAGAAACATGGCGCGTTCGCGTTGAAGGTTTTTCGGCCCGGTCCGAAGCGTACTTGGACTTTGACGATTTTTGCTATTCACTTCTTTTAAAAAGCCAGCGAGAGCATTGTAAAATTATCTTTGGCATAAAACTCAAGTTTGGAGGCTAGGGTTCCTACGTAAATATTCTTTCTTTTATTTGAACATTGTTTATGGAAATTTCTTTGTGACAATTGAAATTGATACTCTTGTTTTGATTATTTATTCATCGACATTATTTTTAATCAAGTAAGTTCTTGTTATTTTAATTATTCTTATTCTTCAACGTTTCTCAAGGGAGTAGCTAACCCTAGGACTTGCCCATTTACTTTGTTTGAAACTCGGAAGACGAAGAACGGGGCTGGGATAGAATAATCAACATGAATTTGGGGCGTTAACCCTCATCTAATGGAAATTGACTTAGGAATAGGCGATACCACTTGTAGCCATATTCGGGTGTTCTTAATGCTCCTAATTGCTTGAGGGATCTTCAATTGGGTAGTCTAGTTAATCTTCGGGAGAAGTTAATTTAGAGTCATTATCCGAGGCTAAATAACATTAACTTGCTATTATTTATAATTCGTGAAATATATTGGATCGTTACTTGAGAAGTAGTTTCCTTTATTCCATTCTTGTGGCCATTGATCAATTTACTTGCTTTCTAGATTAGAATTTATATTTTCGTATTTTATCAAAACCTTATCAAAAACCACTATTGATGCGTTCGGTCTAGCTATTGTTAGTGATAATTCCTAATTTGCTTAAATTGCCTACATATTGTTCTCTGTGGGATTCGACCCCAACCTTGTTGGGTTACTATATTTGACAACGTTCGCGTTATACCATTAATAGGTGTATTTTGAGCGTATCAAATTTTGGCGCCGCTGCGGGGGAACAATTGGCGTATTTTGGCTAATTTAGGAAATAAGCTAACTTGCTTTGAACCGAACCTGTGAATATTTTGTATGGTTGTTTTCTGTGTTTTATTTTATTTTTAGAAAAAAAAATGGCATCTTTCCATGAAAACTTGTTTAGTAGTGATTTTTATTGTGAGCATGGCCAAATTGGTGAGTTCAAACTCATGATGGAGTGCCTGCTAGATGAGGGTAACTAAAATCAAAAAGCCTTGGAAGAATACTTAGAAACTAGTCTCCAACTGGGTTTGATGACAAATGAAGAAAATCCTCCATGGGCAAATCATTATGAACTCCCCACTGCTCAAGATGAAAGGGTAATTCATGAAGATGAGTTTATTGGGAATGCCAAAGAAAAAAATAAATTGGAGTCAACCATTGTTCTGAAAAATATGGTTGGTGTTGACTCCAATCCGGGGGGAAAAGAGGATGTCGTAATTCAAGAAGTTCAAGAGCCTTATATTTTGCAATTTGAGAATTCAAGAAGGCACAATGACATTCCTCACTTGAAAGCCAAGAAGTGTAAGATGAAAAATATTATGCTTGGCTTGTTCATCTACTTACCACCCCCCGCTGCTCGTGGCCACAAACTTGAATCCAAGTTGGGTGCCCAATTCATAAGCTCCAAATGGCGAGAAAGGCGGTAAAGTTGGTAACCGTCGTGCCGCGACGTTAAATCAAGCGCTTGGTGGGAGGTAACCCATCATTTATAAATTTTTAGAATAGTTTCTTTTATTATTTTTTACTGCACTATAAAAAATAAAATAAAAAGCGATCTGGAAAAAGGGGGTTTCAAAAACCTCTGCGCGAACACGTATCATTTGGCGCGAACGCGCTGAACGAAAAGAAAAAAAAAAGAAAAGAAAAAATATTATTCAACGCGAACGCGCCATTGGACCACGCGAAGGTGACGATGCGTAGCCCTAGGTAAGGGAAACGTTTAAAAACAGAAGCCAAGGGGGTATAACCCCCATTTCCCTCCCTTTCCTCCCATTTTTCTCTCAAACTAAACTTCAAATCTTCAAAATTCTTCAACTCGCAACCACAAGGTATGTAATTCTATCATTCTCTTGTTCATAGGGTTGTTGTTATCATCTTTTCATGTTAGAAATTGTGAAAGAAATTTTTTACTTTCACTTGTTTAAGCATTAAAATTTGATGACATTGTTGAATTTCTTGTCATGTAAATTGTTATTAGTTGTTGAGTGATGTGAGTTGAGAGTTGGGTGTTGATTTGTTGCAAAAGTTGGGGCAAAATACGTGGTTAATATCATGAAATCGAAGCCCCAAAATCAAGCCCATAACCAGTTTGTGAAAATGCCTGCTGAAACTGTCACTGTCTCAGCGCGATCGCGCTGGTCCTTCATGCGAACGCACAGAAATAGAAATGTGAAATGGCGCGAACGCGCTGAAGGAAAACAGCTAGTGCTAAAACAGAATGCTCGCACAGAGCTGCTTGAAACTTTTGTGACCTATTTCTTTGGCCTAATTGCCTCATTATACATTGTCTTAGGTATTCATATGTATGTTCGACATGTGTGTTCGTTTTGTAGGTACTTAAGATTGAAAAATGGCTACAACATACAATGTTGCCCAAGTGCCCTTGATTGAATACTACGATACCAGCACCTTTCGGTCAAAGAAAAATGTTCGAAGCTCTATGATGAAGCTGGCGGGAAAGAGCTTCATCGAAGAAAAGGGCATCGTAACGAGAAAATTTGGAAGAAGAGATGCCCGAGTTCTATGAAAGGCTGGTAACAAGCAGATGGATAAGCTTTGCGGATGAACCAATCAAGGCAAATTATACCCTCGTGCAGGAATTCTATGCAAATGCTGCAGAGGCAGACATTACAGATCGGGCGATTGTCAAAGTCAGAGGCGTAGATGTCCTGTGCAATGCTTCTCGAATCAATGCCTACTACAATTTGCAGGATGGTGGTAATAGTGAGATGGCGCAGAGGTACGAACAAATGAAGCAACAATGGTTTGTGACCCACCTTCATGGTGGGGAGCAACCAAAGTGGTTAACCACAATGCAAAGGAAGATTAACTCCACAGAATTCACTGCTGAGGCCAAAACTTGGCTAGATATTGTGACATCAGGTGCGCCTTCTAAACATGATTCGCAGGTACCTGGCGAGAGGGCTAAAGTAATTTGTGCTGTGATGGACGGGTTGCCCGTGGACGTGGGAAGCTTATTATGCAAGAAATACGGGAGGTGGTGATTGAAAGGACTAAGAGTCTATTCTTCCCGTCGTTGATCACTTATTTGTGCGCCACTGATGGGGTGGCCACAAGGCCAGGTGACAAAGAAATGGGTCCCGGTGGATCGATTCATCCATTGAAGAAGAGAGGGCCTGGTAATGTGCAGAAGAAAAGGAAGATTGACGTAGCAGCCCCGTCATTTGAGCAGTTCACCTCTACTGTATCAGTTTCAACTGATGGGGCGCCTGCTCCGACTCTAGCTATACCACTCGTGCCACCACTGCAAGAGGCCGCCAGGCCTTTTCAGTATATCTCCACCCAGGTTCATGGGGTGGACACTCGGATTCAGCAGCTAGTGGCTAGTCTCCCTTCGGGCCCATATAGAGAGGGCATATCTACAGCTCCTTCTGGATCTGGTAGTCCGACATTAGCAGGTGTAGTGGAGGAGCTAAAGCATATAAAGGAAAAGCAGGGTGAGATGGAGAGGAGGCAGAAAAAGGCAAGAGAGCACGCCAAAAAGCAAAGCAAGTTTTTGAACAAGATGATGAGTATTCTGAGGAGTGTATGCGGAGCACAGAATGAGGAGGAGGAGAATGAGGAAGATTTTGTCCTGCCAGAGCCCAGCAGCTCCAACTCCGAGGGTGAGCAGAGATGACTATAACACTCCGTGCTAGCAGGTATGCGTAAGATTTTTCCTACTATGCTTATGTGATGCCGTGAGGACACTGCAAATTTTTTAGTTGGGGGTGACTATCTGGTATTGTTTATTGTAAATATGTGTTTAGGACCTCCTCGGCTTTTCTTTGCCAGAGTTCTTTTCCTGAGGGGTTTTATTTTGTTGAAACTGGCATGTTTAGGATGTTGCTTAGGTTGAGTAGAGTAATTTTGACTTATTTGGTGTTACTCTGTAACTGATGGCATGTGTTATGATTTGTTGAAAAATTTTAGAACCCCTCAAATTTTTTGAAAAATGCATACTGAAGACAGTTAGTAGTTGACATGATTGATTCTTTATATGACATTATGATTATTGGGGTATTGTGTGTGATGAATGACTACATAGGAGGTCACAAGTGTAAAAATAGTTGTCCTTATGCCAATGTGTGTGTGAGTTGTTAGTTTGGTTCTGTTTATGCATGTATAATCTAGAACTTGCTCAGTTGATCTTGTTTGAAATCCGGAAACTAGTTTGGTTGTGAAATGATCTTAGGCTTTCTTTGTGTAAATAGTCACTTTGCCTAAATAAGCCTTACCAAAAGTTAAAAGTATCCCTAGTTTCCCCTTTTGAGCCTGTTGACCTTTTTCTTGGCTAGCCAATTATGAAACCGTACCCTTTGTGCAATAAATCCATCTTCGCACCTGTTCCCTCCTTGATGCTACTAGATAGATGAGGCAAAATGCCTAAGTTGGGGGTGAATTAAATGTGAAGTAGATGTTAAAAACATAAGTTGGGGGTGGTGGAGGTTGCTAGTAGAGACTCGATGTGGTAGTTGCACATATATAGAAAATAAAAAAAAATAAAAAAAAAAAAGAAAAAGAGCAAAAATCAGAAAATTGTAACACACAAAGATTTGTGAGTTGGTTAGGAATAAAATCACATCGAGGTCGAAAACTTGAAAGGAAATAAAGGGGTTGGAAAGAAAAGGGGTGAATTACGGTGAAGAGATGTTATAGTACTCTAGGAGGGTGAGTCACTAATATCCAAAACGTACCCTACCCGTCCCTAAGCCTACATTACAAGCCAGAACAAGCCCTAATGTGATCACAACCGAACGAGCCCAGGATGAAAACATAGAAAATAAGGGCAAGCCTATGGTATTTGCATGTGTAGTTATGAAGTTCTTTGTGAGTGTGAGTGTTTCTCTCTTCTCTTTCATCTTCGTCCCCTTTCTTATTGTATATATGTGTGTTGGGACATTCTTTGGTCTATGTGAGGGCATAAGGATGAAAATTGGGCAAATAAAGTGACCACCTAAGGTAGCGTTTGTGCGCATCATAATATACTTGATAAGGTCATATCATGCATTGAAGCTTCATTGTTAGTCATAACATTCTCGGTTTGTGCATATGGGTTAAAAGAGATAAATGGGGTGGTCCCTGGAAGAAAAACATGCATGCCGGTAGTTCAGAGTCAAAACCAATGTAGACATTGTTATTCTATGATATCTAGGTGTTAGATTGAGTATTTGTTTTGTATGGCTTGCTTGAGGACAAGCAAATACTTTAAGTTGGGGTGTTGATGTGGCGTGATTTTACGCCACAATTGATGCTTTTCGATTTGTAAGTTTTACTTGTTTTTAAGCAAGTCTATGTGATTTTACGTGGTTTTTATTATGTTTCAGATAATACGAGGTCCCTAGAGCCTAAGTGTGGAAAACAAGCGAAAAAGAGGAAAAAAAGTTGATCACTGGAAACAACTGGAGATTCTGGAAATTTTGTTGGAAAATTACTCTGCTCGTTCGCGCAGATAAGTCATGGGTTTGCGCCCACGCGCGTTAGTGACTTTGTGCGTTCGCGCTAGTCTGTCACGCATTCGCGCTGAAGTAAGAAGGGTGATGCTGATGTCAGCCACGCGTTCGCGCAGAAACATGGCGCGTTCGCGTTGAAGGTTTTTCGGTTCAGTCCGAGCAGAACTTGGACTTTGGCGATTTTTGCTAATCCAGTTCTTTTAAAAAGCCAACTGAGAGCATTGTAAAATTATCTTTGGCATAAAACTCAAGTTTGGAGGCTAGGGTTCCTACGTAAATATTCTTTCTTTTATTTGAACATTGTTTATGGAAATTTCTTTGTGACAATTGAGATTGATACTCTTGTTTTGATTATTTATTCATCGACATTATTTTTAATCAAGTAAGTTCTTGTTATTTTAATTATGCTTATTCTTCAACGTTTCTCAAGGGAGTAGCTAACCCTAAGACTTGCCCATTTACTTTGTTTGAAACTCGGAAGACGAAGAACGGGGTTGGGATAGAATAATTAACATGAATTTGGGGCGTTAAGCCTCATCTAATGGAAATTGACCTAGGAATAGGCGATACCACTTGTACCCATATTCGGGTGTTCTTAATGCTCCTAATTGCTTGAAGGATCTTCAATTGGGTAGTCTAGTTAATCTTCGGGAGAAGTTAATTTAGAGTCATTATCCGAGGCTAAATAATATAAACTTGCTATTATTTATAATTCGTGAAATATATTGGATCGTTACTTGAGAAGTAGTTTCCTTTATTCCATTCTTGTGGCCATATCAATTTACTTGCTTTCTAGATTAGAATTTATATTTTCGTATTTTATCAAAACCTTATCAAAAACCACCATTGATGCGTTCGGTCTAGCTATTGTTAGTGATAATTCCTAATCTGCTTAAATTGCCTACATATTGTTCTCTATGGGATTCGACCCCAACCTTGTTGGGTTACTATATTTGACAACGTCCGCGTTATACCATTAATAGGTGTAATTTGAGCGTATCATGCACCTCCGTGGTTTTCAGGTCCTAGATTTGATCGGTCTTCTTATTCAGGAGTAGGCCAGAGTTCCAGAGCATCAGGTTTTTAGTATAGACCCAGTCAGGCCGGATGAGGCCACCTATATCGTGGTGTGTGTAGTACGGTAGATTGCATTCCGGGCAGTGTCGATTTAGATCGGATGCTTGTTATGCTTGTAGCTAGCCATGCCACGTGATGAGAGACTGTCCGTCACGGGGTGGTGTGTGCATTGTTTTGCCCACCGGGTCAATAGCTGGTTCTTCTTCAGTACGCCCTTCAGGGCAAGTTCCTCAATCATCAGTGGGACGTGGTAGAGGAAGGAGTGGAGCCTCTAGCTCGAGTGGGCCTCAGCACCGTGTTTATGCATTAGCCGGTAGATAGGATCATGAGTCGCCTCCTAATATGGTTACATGTGTATTATCAGTCTCTTCCCATGACGTATGCGCACTGATTGATCTAGGTTCCACTTTATCAAATGTTACTCCTTTTATTGCTGGCAAGTTTGGGATAGAGCCTGAATTGATTAAACCGTTTGAGGTGTCTACGCTGGTTGGTGATCCGGTTATAGCTAGGTGAGTATATCGAGGTTGTGTAGTGGTAGTTTGTAACCACCATACCTTAGCAGATTTGATTGAGTTAGACATGATTGATTTTGATGTTATTATGGGCATGGATTGGTTGGCCTCTTGTTATGCTAATGTTGATTGTACAACAAAGATAATTCAATTCCAGTTTGCTGACGAGCCAGTCTTAGAGTGGAAGGGAGATGCTGCTTCACCGAGGGGAAGGTTTATTTCCTACCTTAAGGCAAGGAAGATGATCAGAAAATGGTATATTTATCACCTAGTTCAAGTTCAGGATGTGCAAGCAGATTCATCGATCCTTCAGTCTGTCCCTGTGGTCAATGAGTTTCCAAAGGTATTTCCGATGAAGCTCGGGGCATTCGCGCCGAACGGGAGATTGATTTTACTATTGATCTATTGCTAGATACCCAGCCAATATCTATTCCTCCTTATAGAATGACACCTACAGAGTTGAAAGAATTGAAGGTACAATTGCGGGATTTACTCGAGAAAGGCTTTATTAGGCCTAGCACATCATCATGGGGAGCATCGATAGTATTTGTAAGAAAGAAGGATGGTTCTTTGCGAATGTGTATTGACTATCGACAACTGAACAAAGTGACTGTAAAGAATAAGTATCCGCTCCCGAGAATTGATGATTTATTTGATCAGTTGCAAGGCGCCAAATATTTCTCGAAGATATATTTGAGGTCGGGGTATCATCAGGTTAGGGTAAAGGAGGAAGATATTCCGAAGACGGCATTCAGGACTAGATATGGATATTATGAGTTCCGTGTCATGTCATTTGGGTTAACTAAGTCTCCAGCTGTATTCATGGACTTGATGAACCACATATTCAGACCCTTCCTGGATTTGTTCGTGATCATGTTTATAGATGATATTCTGGTTTATTCACCGACAGGGACCGACCATGCAGATCATCTACGTGCAGTGCTTAGAATTCTTCGAGATAGAGAATTATATGCGAAGTTTTCCAAGTGTGAATTCTGGTTAAACTCTGTGGCTTTTCTGGGTCACATTATTTCAAGTGAAGGCATTAGAGTGGACACTCAAAAAATTGAAGCTGTGAAGAATTGGCCAAGGCCACG
Organism: Lycium ferocissimum; assembly: GCF_029784015.1. NCBI lineage: Eukaryota > Viridiplantae > Streptophyta > Magnoliopsida > Solanales > Solanaceae > Lycium > Lycium ferocissimum. The sequence continues at coordinate 59,171,538 of NC_081352.1, forward strand.
ACACCAACGGAGATTCGTAGCTTCTTGGGCCTAGCTGGATATTATAAAAGGTTTGTGGAAGGATTTTCTTCTCTTTCAACCCGATTGACCAAGTTGACTCAGAAGTCAGTTAAGTTTCAGTGGATGGATACATGTGAGCGGAGTTTCCAGATATTGAAGGACAAGTTGACCTCAGCAGCCGTCTTGACTCTTCCAGAAGGAATAGAGGGCTATGTGATTTATTGTGACGCTTCAGGTATTGGTTTGGGCTGTGTATTAATGCAACATGGAAAGGTTGTTGCTTATGCTTCTAGACAGCTGAAGCAGCACGAGAAGAATTATCCAACTTATGATCTAGAGTTAGCTGCGGTGATTCATGCCCTGAAATTATGAAGGCATTATCTATACGGTGTTCATGTTGATACCTATTTTGATCATAAGAGCCTCCAGTATATTTTTAAGCAGAAGGACTTGAATTTATGTCAAAGGCGATAGGTAGAGTTGCTGAAAGATTACAACGTGGATATTCTGTACCATCCTGGGAAGGCTAATGTAGTGGCTGATGCTCTTAGTCATAAATCTATGGGTAGCCTATCATGTACAGCCAGAGAAAAGGGAAATAATTCGTGAAGTTCGTCAACTAGCCAGCCTTGGAGTTCGGCTGTTAGATTCAGGTGATGTAGGAATTACGATCTAGGATACAACAATGTCATCTTTCGTAGCGGAGATAAAGGAACGTCAGTACGAAGATCCTGTTCTAGCCTATTACCGAGATACGGCTCCTCAGAAAAAAAAAGACACCCTTTGTGATTACAAGAGATGGAGTACTCAAGTATCGAAGTAGATTATGTGTTCCTAATGTTGCAGGACTTCGTCAGCAGGTTATGGGAGAAGCTCATTATTCTCAGTATTCTCTCCACCCTGGCACAACGAAGATGTATCATGATCTCAAGAAAGTTTATTGGTGGGATGGAATGAAAAGAGATATAGCAAAATTTGTCGCTCAGTGTCTGAATTACCAGCAAGTCAAGATAGAGCACCAGAAGCACGGAGGTTTATTGCGAGTGCTATGGAGATTCCAATATGGAAATGGGAGGTAATCAATATTGATTTTATTACGTGTTTGCCCCGTGCTCACGAAATATGATTCGATATGGGTCATAGTTGATGAGCTTACAAAGTCGGCTCTATTCCTTGCTATCGAACTACTTATTCAGCTGAAGATTATGCGAAGCTTTATCTTAAGGAGATTGTCCGACTTCATGGTATTCCTACAACCATTATTTCAGATAGAGGGGCACAGTTCACAGCTAATTTCTGGAAGTCTTTTCAGAATGGATTGGGGACTCAGGTGAGTTTTAGTACTGCATTTCATCCACAGACAGATGGACAAGTGAAGCATACTATACAGACACTTGAGGACATGCTAAGAGCCTGCGTGATTGACTTTTAAAGAACTTGGGATGATCATTTGCCTCTCATTGAATTTGCATTTAATAACACTTACCATTCTAGTATTCAGATGGCTCCTTATGAAGCTTTATAGGGGCGAAGTTGTAGATCACCTATAGGATAGTTCGATGTTGGGGGAAATTAGTTAGCAGGCCCAGACTTAATGCAGCGAGCAGTTGACAAGGTGAAATTAATTCAAGAGAGATTACTAAAGGCGCAGAGTCGACAGAAGTCCTATGCAGATAACTGGCGGCGCAAGCTAGAATTCGAGGTAGGCGATTGGCTCTTCCTGAAGATCTCACTTATGAAGGGAGTGATGAGATTTGGCAAGAAGGGTAAGTTGAGCCCTTGATACATCGGGCTATATATAATCACTCGTACTGTGTGGTAGCCTATGAGCTGGAACTGCCCTCAGAGTTGGAGTCTGTACACCCAGTATTCCATTTATCCATGCTTCGTAAATGTATAGGAGATCCTTCGAGAATTGTGCTAGTAGATGATATCCAGGTGACCGAACAATTATCATACAAAGAGATTCCTGTGGCTATATTGGATGGACAAATTCGTCGATTGCAAGCTAAGGATGTGGCTTCCGTTAAAGTTCTATGGAGAAACAATAATGTTGAAGAAATGACTTGGGAAGCTGAAGAGGAAATGAAGGCTAAGTACCCGTACTTATTTCCGTTATCTCAGGAGGCTCAGTCTGAGGCATCATCTTCTCCAGGTATTGATTTCATCTATAGTTATTGTGATTGGTCGTGTGAGGCCATGGTGTTGTATATTTTAGCATGTGGCCAGTGTGGCATTTTTTTGGGTTGCTGTGCACAGGATGGATTGGCATATTTACAGGGGAGACTCTGCCGAAATTTTTATAGCCCATGACCTGTTACACCTCTCGTTTTTGTCGCAAGCGGTCCTTGACTTATGAGTGGTTTATACGCTTAGTATGGAGATTCCTGCATGAGTTTTTGAGGCATTAAGTGCTTTACCTCGTGAGTACCAAAGTATGAATATATGTTCTTTGCAATACGATAGGATTAAAGCTAAATAAATTGAATCGTCGCAGCAGAATGGACTCAAGGAACTGGTAGAAAACCAGTCCCTTTTGACGTCGACGGTGGCGTCAATGCATGCCATCAACATGCCACCGTATCTGATTCTCTGATGGTGGATCAACAGAGCAAGTCTACAGACTGTCGACGGGCCGTCGACCCGCACATCAAACCGCACCTCTGGAACTTTCTACTTCCATTTATATATAGTTGAACCTCACGTTTTATTTTCATTAGTTTCACTTCCAAAATCTGAGAAAGTCCTAGAATATTCCTCTCAATACTTCATAACATCATAGTGAAGATTTAGCAAGATCCGAGCCCCGTAAACCCGAGCTTGTAAAGGAAAAGTTGTTCCTAGGGTTTCTTTGAAGTTGATGAGCTTGGGAATCGGAGTTAGAGCTTGATTCTTGGTATCCTAGTTCCTTCAAGGTATGTTTATGATTCTTGTCCTTGTGTTGGAGTTATTATCAAGAGTTTTAGTGGTTTTTAAGTAAAGGGAAATTATAGTTATGAAAGTTGTAAGTTGAATAAGAGTAGAGTTAGACTTGAGGGTTATTTTGAGGGATGATTTGGAGTAGAGTTGATTATATTTTGATATGTAAGTATTGATATGGTTATTTTTAGTATTGTTGTTGATATTTTAGTTAAATTGGAAGATTGAGGAATTAGTGAGTTATGAAAGGGATATTGTCCGGACCTCGTTAAGTCCCCCTTTTCACTTGAATTAGATAGAAGTGTTATAAAGGGTCTAATTGTGGCCTATGTTATATTGGTTGTAGACTTACGAGTTCAAGAAGTAGGTGTTGGACGAGTAGATACGCTTCAAGGTATGTTAAGGCTGTCCCTTTCATCCTTTGGGCAAGATCTTTATTGTCTGAACGAACGAGTAAGCTAGCCAGTTCCAAAGACTCTACTCTTAGATGGTACAGGATTCATTATATTCTTGATTCCTTATATTCATGTTCATGACTCTTACAGATCTCTGTTATCTAGAGTATGTCCTTCATGAGGTTTCGTGCGTTATATATATATATATACACACACACACATATGTGTATAACTATTTTTCTCATACCGTGCCTATATGGCCGGGCAGCACCACTACGGTGGGCGGCTTATAGATGATGAGGTCTAATTACACCGCGCCTATATAGTCGGGAAGCACCACTAGTGGGCGGCGTGAGATGATTATCGTCCTCGACGCGGGATGCCCGAATGCTGGATTAGATGAGATATGGATTGGGCCGTACGTTCCTCGGCACTATTATATAATTTTAAAAATAAGAGCATGCATATTATACAGTATCTTCAATCATACACATGCATTCAGACAGTCATTTTGTTTATGAGTTTCAGATTCCCTCCATGATTCTTATGTATATGTTCCTCTTATGCTTTACATACTCAGTACATAGTCCGTACTGACTCCCCTATTGTTCGGGGGCTGTGTTCATGCCCACAGGTACAGGTAAACAGACAGGAGGTCCTGCTCAGTAGGGCATTCATCCAGCGATGGTCAGTGTGCTCCACTTGATCCAGAGCAGCAGTTTATTTTGGTATGCTACTTTTGAGATATAGACATGTACATGGGTATGACGGGGCCTTGTGTTATAGCCCGTATATTGTACGTTTGGAAATTCCAAAGTCGTCGTGGAAAGTTAAGGGCGAGACCATTTTCAAAAATTATTTTAATGGACGAGTTGTTATTTAAGACTATTATTAGTATGGAAATATTGTGAAAGGTTAAGGGCAAAAAGAGAAATTCGCAAAATGGGCCGTGGAAATAATGTGGAAGGCTAGGGGTAAAATGGTAATATTGAGAAAAGTCGGGGCAAACGGGAATTTCACACAAGTTTCTTGAATGTTCCAAAAGGTCATATTGACCATGTGAGAAAAAAATAATAAGATGACAAAATAAGTCATCTTTGGTGGAATTTCAAGAAAATTCTAGAAAAAATAAAGAAAGGGGCTATGTGCTAAAATTTTCTTAATTGAGGGACTAAAACATAAATATGGAAAAATGGTGGAAGGCTTGTATATATATATGAGGAGTCATCTTTTAATTCAAGAATTTGGAGAAAGAAAGAAAACAAAGAAGAGAGGGAGAATGAAAGGGGCCATTCGGCCAACCATGGAAAAATTAGGCCTTGGAAATCTTGCTCCAAAAATTTATTTCTTCATGTATTTCTACTAATTCAAGGATGCTCTTCAACATGGTATATTTGTTGAAGCAAGAGAATCACTCTTTGGTGCAAAAATTCCAACCTTAGCTAAGTGAGGAAGTTGAAGGAAAAAGGTAAGAATTCAACCTTCTTTTCCATGTTATGGATGCTTGTGAATGTTGTGGTGTGTAGAAATGGATGAAATTCATGAAGAATATTGATGTTGTGTTGTGGCCGTATGCATGTTGTGTGTTTGGCCGTGTATGTTGGTGTTGTGTAAGGGTGATGAACTAATTATTTTACGTAGTATGTTGGTTGTTGTTGTTGTGACGTATAGAAATGGATGAAAAATTCACAAAAATATGAATGTTGTTATTGTGGCCGAATAGAGGTGTGGTTTGGCAAGTTATGGTGCCCAAATTCTATTTGATATTTTTGTTGTTGTGTTATAGATTCCATGAAGAAAAATGAAGGTTTGATGGCTTAAAATGAAGTTGTAGTCGTTATCGGAATATTAGAATAGTTAATGTGATATTGGCTTAAATTCTTACATTGCATGGAAATGTTGTTAATGTAAATTGATATTATTGAATATTCTAGTTGTCGTCGTTATGAATTATGTGATGAAGGGGGAAGGTTATTGGTGAAGTTAGTATACGTGAATGATGATGAAATGTATAGTTGTTGTGAATTGGAAGGTTTCGGGTAAAGTAATATGTTAATTGAGTTGTTAGAAGATTATGTGAATTGAATTGAATTGAATATAGAAGTGTTGCTTGAATAACTGCTAGTATTGTTGTTGGATTGGCCGAGTTGAATTCTCGGGTTTGTTGATGTTGGTTTTTGGCCGAGCCATATTCTCGGGATGAAAGTGTATTTTCGGGGGAGATCTACGAAATTTCGGCGAATAATATAAGTGAATTTATTTGAAAAGTTGAGACAAGTGAATAACAATGGATTAAATGATTGTGTGAATTCTTTGGTATGTAGATTGACAAGTTTGGACAAATAAGCATAACTAGTTGGTTGCGGCACAGGTATGTAAGGCTTACCCTTTCTTCCTTTTGGCATGTCTTAGAGCCAAGTAAGGTGTGATATTGATATGTATATTCGGGTTATTCTATTCTGTGATTCCGAATCTGTTTAGGAGTCGTATGTTTCCCCCCTAATTTAAGTATCTAATAATTCTGACAGACGAATTCTGATTTAAGCATTCTGGTATACGTATCCTGATATAAACATTCTGGTCTAAGCATCTGGATATAGATATTCTGATGTAAATATTTGACACAAGTGTTCTGACATGAGAAATTCTGATACAAGAAATTTGGAATAGGTATTCTGATTTGAGTATTCTGATATAAGTATGAGTATTCCTAACCTTGATATAAATATTCCGACATAAGTATTTCGATATAAGTATTCTGATATAAACATTCTGATAAGAAGATTCTGATATAAGTATTCTGTTATGAATAATCCATTATGAACGTCTGATTATTTCATCGGGTCTTGGGTTATGTGCATTTAGTTTCTCACTACTCTGTTAGTGCATATGCTACGATTTCCTTCGCCGAGTCCCGGGCCGGTTTATTTCGTGCGCATTATGACATATTCGGCAGTATGATGTGTTACGGTTTCCGAGACCTCGCCATAAGGCCGGTTACTGTCTATGGTGTTATGATGTTATACGGCTTCCGATATATTCGATGATATGATGTGTATGATGTTACGATGTGTTCGGAGTTTGTACGGAGATTTGAAATCTTCCGGAGTATGATGTATGGGCACCGTCGCCGGGGGTGACCACGTTCCTAAGCCCATGCATGATTTTTATTTGCATTCCGTACATTTGCATTCTCGCGGCAGTTTGATCCGTCACTTCGTATTTGTTTCTCGTTACTCGCATATCGTACATATGTTCCGTACATCCGGATTTGGTTATGATTTCGTCTCGCTATATACGTACATTTGATTCTCGATCATGATTCCGTTTACCGTATTTCCCCGCCTTTCATACTCGCACATATTCCATACCGACCCCTTTCTTCGGGGGCTGCGTTTCATGCCACGCAGGTACACCCAGATGATCAGGAGGCTTTGCTAGGAGGAGTTTCAGCGAGATTGGCGAGCTCCATTTCCCTCCGGAGTGTCGCCGAGTCAGAGCATACCTGAGTTGTGACTTCTGATTTGTGTTAGAGACTTTGCAGACAGAGTCGTGGGTCTGAGATCTGTGTCTTGAGCGGCCCTGTTTGCTATGGTGGCCTGAATGGCCTATATGTTTGTACATGTATGTATGTTGTGCGATGTACATTCCGCCTGCCTACGGATTTGGTGTGATATGTTTGACATGTTTGATACACATGGCCGCCTAAGACGATGTCTGTTCTCAGTTCTTTTGAAAGTCCTTCTATATGTTCCATGTGATCTGATTTGGAAATTGGAAAAGAATATGTATGTAATCAGAGTCTGAGGGTTCGCTCGGCTCCGAATACGGGGTTGGGTGCCCATCACACCCTAATAAGGTTAGGGTGTGACACCTTGTCCCGTCCTTTCTATAGCTTTTATTCCGGTAGAGGTCTGTAGACAGTTATGTGTAGATGACATGTGATGCAGCCTTGTCGGCTCTTATTCTTTTGTGTACAGGTCATGTGGCAGCCTAGTTGGCTTGTATTGTTATTATCAGTAGATATATATAAACATATACATAGTCTTTGATGTTATCCTTCCATGAGCAGCTTAGCATAGGTTGAGTTACTTGTGGGCCCATAGTATGTAACGTTATCCAGATATGAGTATAGGGGTGTTTGGTCACTAGAGATCAGCCACAAGTCTTTTATTAATCGTTTCCGAACCATTTCCATCATGTAAGAGTGAATGAATGCAAAAATGGGTGTAAACATGGTAAATCAATGCACTCAAATAACAATGAAAGTACAAGAAGTCATAATGCCATAAGCCATACCAGGACTTTCGATAAGTCAGCTCAACCATGGAATGAATCATATAAACCATTTCAGTCAACACAAAGAGTCTGTCCCCCTTTACTTCCACATATAATGAGTACACCTCACAACTAAGTCTTGTTTCACCAAGGAGTTCCATTCTATCGTATATCATCATCAACACCAAGTCATAACTCAATATTTATATACGTATGCAATGAGAATGTATGCCATGCACAATATCATCATCAACAGTAAGTCATACGTCAAGTTTCCATCTAAGTACTACCATAAGTATATAGCACGATTCAGGTCTAAACTCATTATCCTTCCTTTTTCCGATGATATTTGCCACAACAAGAGAGAATAGAGTACGACGCATATCACAACACAAAAATTCAGGTAACAATTCTAATCACAATAATAGGACAATAAGCCACCATCAATAGCAACCATCCTAATCGAACTCCATCCCGAATCACCATAGTATGAATACAACTACACCTTCACAATGCGCAAATAACGGCGACAAGCCCACATAGTCAGAAGTCATACCAACCTAGATAATATCCAACCATACATCTTGTCCAAAGACCTAGTCATGCTTTCTCCCGTCAATTACACAATATATACATTTCACTAATAAAAGTCTAACTAAAGTAAGCCGTAACCTACCTGGAATTGCCGAACAAGAGTCTCGAATCGTCAAACCTTAGCCTTGCCTTTCTCTTTGGAGAGCCTTGAAATGATTAACACCTATCAACTATAAATTCTACGTCAGAATACGAATCTAACAATACCCATATTGGTGTACTTTCAGAAAAATACCCAAAATACCCCTACAATGTGAATCCGGGTTCATGAGGGTAAAACGAAAAACTTAGTGCACAATTATGTTACCCATCATCTAGTTAATCTTCATTCTTAATTTCATGGAATTTTATTCATCACAAGACATCCAAATTCATCTTTTTTATTTTTAGCTCTGGGGTTTTTAACCCATTCGTTCTTCACAATTAGTGTGTAGGATGACTATAAGATGATGATAATCAATAATAAATGATGAATACTAGGTTAGAATCTTACCCCAAAGTGCTTGTCAATGTTTTTCCATTGTTATATCCCCAACCCTTCAACTATTGAAGGTTTCATCAATTCTTGGGTTCTAATCTTTCATCCTCCATTAATGGAGCTTAAGCTTGTCATGGGATTTGAAGAAGGAAAGATAATGAATCACATAAGGGTTTGCACTTACCTTCAAGGAGGAAATTCACCCTAGCCTTAGGAAAATAGCCTCTCACTTTTTAGGAAAGTCTTTTTGGGGTTTTGTGGGGAAAGACTCGAAATTTACACTTAAAAACAAACTTTTCTGCCCAGTGGATCGCTGCAGTGGGTGCACCCTTTGATGCAACGGGTGCCCAATTTTCTGCCAGGTTCAAAATTTCGTTTTAGCCCCCGAAACTCATTCGAAACCTCCCAAACACAAATTATATATGCATTTTGATTGTAAACCACGTTACGGACTCACTCGTGACCTCAGAATTCCCAAAATAGATCATTTTAACTTGGTGTTGACTAAGTCAACCCCAACACTATGAAATTAAGCCTTCACTCGAGACTCAAAACATCCCCGAATGCCTTGGGACAATAAAAGTCTAGCAATAGAATGCTAAGTAAGCGATAAACCCTTCTAATCCTATTATCAAGAGTGATTCGAGTCTACTTGACAAAGATTCGAGGGTGAGCTTTGGCTAGATTTGCAACCCGGAGACTCTTCCATTGCATTCGGCTGTCTACTTTGTATTCTTGAGACAATATTGATATTTTGAGATTTCTATTTTCTTATCAGACTTGTATCTTCTTGGCATTAGCTCTTGTACTAGTCCAGACCAGATTTTGGGGTTGTTATTTCCGCACTTGTTATCAATGTGATTTGAATCTGTTAACTAAATCATTATTTATTTCTGCATAATTTTAATGAGTGATTAAAATGAGTTGGGAATGGTTCACCTACCTGGGGGGACAGTGTATAGGTGCCATCACGATCCACGAATTGGGTCGTGATAATTAGCCATGTGGCAATAAATTTATGAATTTTAACCACAATTTAACACTCAATTAATTATGGTTAATTTTATAATGGGGGGGGGGGGAGTAAAATGATTAATTTATTTAATTAATCAGATTCTTTGAGTTAAACGGAGTGAATGCGCTTGCTAATTGATTTTCTGGTAATTTTAACAATTAAACAAATAATTGTTTCCAGTTCTCTTCTTGATTGAATTTAGAAAATGTTCCATATTAATTACAAAATATGCCAATTAATTTCTAAATGATTCATAATATTACAGAGATCATTTTGCCAAATAAAATGGCAAAATATTATCTAAATAATTTATAAAATCATTTTGCCTTGCAGAGATAGTACATATTTTACTCCGTTTTAATATCCAAGGACTCTGGGTAATTGAAATGAATTATGCGAGGTCGAAAATTAGGTGTCAACAACTGCCCCTTCGGTGTTCGAGGATGGAAAAGCCATCCCTGATCAACGAAATTTGACTAACCCTAATTTTCAAGTGACTCAACTCATACTACCTCTCATTTTTATGGGAATTTTCAAATATGCGGCCGGACCCTGGTTTCTGGGTTTCCTACATATCTCAGGCTACATGAGAATTCATGCCACTTATAGTTTGACTCAATTTAGACTTTTAAATACATATTTAAGCAAGTTTCGAATTTCAGGTTATCAAAACTGGGAAGTCCGGAGTGATCGGTGTGAGTGTGACTGACTCTCTAGTATTAAGTCCGCCTACATATCCCTAGTCTTGGGAATCAAGTTACTTGTAGTTCGACTCGATAGGAGGAAAAGGGTATCCCTTATGCGGGAATGCCTTTGTGTGTGTGCCAGTGTGTACCCGACCGGTTGCTGGAAAATTTAAAGAAATCGAATAAAGCAAATGAGCAAATAAACACTTTGTGTGACTGAGCATGGGGTGGAGTGATTTTATAAGTCTTAACCGGAGAGCTTGACTCTCATGGGCACCCTATCTCGACCGGCTGCATAAGAAAAAGTTCCACGTTTGCTCCGCATGTTTTTGGATATGATTAAATCAACTTGCTTCTTTGTTTGGTGGCTGCCAATATGCTTCCATAAACATTGTGATTGACATTGAAATGAATACTGTGGCCGTCTGACATCACTTTAATATATACTGGGGCGAAAACTGCAACCAATTGGACGGATTTACATAGCTTGACCTTTGTAGTGAAAACTACAACCAATTGATCAGATTTACATCGCCGGACTCACTGGAGTGAAAACTACACCCAACTGGCCGGATTTACATCGCTTGACCTTTGTAGCAAAGACTGCAATCGATTAACCAGATTTACATCGTCTGACTCACTAGAGCGAAAACTGCACTCAACTGGCCGAATTTACATCACTTGACCTTGTAGCGAAGACTGCAACCAATTGACCAGATTTACATCGCCTGACTCACTGGAGCGAAAGTTGCACCTAAGTGGCCGGATTTACATCGCTTGACCTTTGTAGCGAAGAGTGCAACCAACAGATCGGATTTACATCACCTGACTCAGTGGAGCGAAAACTGCACCCAACTATCTGGATTTACGTCACTTGACCTTTGTAGCTAATACAACAACCAATTGACCTGATTTACATTGCCTCACTCTTGTACCGAAAACTGCAGCCGACTGGCCGAATTTACATCTCTTGACTCGCTGGAGCGAAAACTGCATCCAACTTGCTGGATTTACTTCGCTTAACCTTTGTAGTGAAGACTGCAACCAATTGACCGAATTTACATCGCCTGACTCACTGGAGCGAAAACTACGTCCAACTGGCTAGATTTACAACGCTTAACCTTTGTAGCGAAGACTGCAACTAATTGATCGAATTTACATAGCCTGACTCTTGTAGCGAAAACTGCAGCCGACTGGCCGGATTTACATCGCTTGACTCACTAGAGCGAAAAATGCATCCAACTGGCCGGATTTACATCATTTGACTCACTGGAGCGAAAACTGCGTCCAATTGGCCGGATTTACATCGCTTAACCTTTGTAGTGAAGACTGCAACCAATTGACTGAATTTACATCGCCTGACTCACTGGAGTAAAATTGCGTCCAAATGGTCGAATTTACATCGTTTGACCTTAAAAACATTCATCGTGACCCTCTCGGTCGGATACACTGCTTTGGTCTTTTACTATGACCCTGTTGGTCTGATGTTTGCCCTCGCGGCATTTTCACCCATATGATATCCCTCGTGGCTAGATATTTGCCCTTGTGGCGCTTTGATCCTTTTATAGCCTTTGTGGCTAGATATTTGACCTTATGGCTTTGCGATCCTCATATAGCCCTCGTGGCTAAATATTTGCCCTTATGGCGTTTCAATCCTCTTATAGCCCTCGTGGCTAGATATTTGCCCTCATGGTGTTTTGATCCTCTTATAGACCTCATGGCTAGAGATTTTCCCTTATGGCGTTTCAACCCCTTGATAACACTCGTGGCTAACCAAATTGTGCATCTCACCTCTAGCGGTAGCTGCTACGTTATCTGGCAAACGCTTTTCACCTGCACATGAAACAAAGTTAGAAACATGGGTCGTCCTCCTGATGACATAGGGACCTACATCAGCAAAGGATTAGTTTCCTATTAAAGTTGACCCGTCTCGCCATCCTTGATTGTATCACTAGCTTTTCCGACTTCGGGCTCAATCCCTCTTGGGCTTTGTATTTAAAAGATGGAATGATTTTAATTATGCAAGGGAAAAATGTTTTTTTCATAATTTATTAGCTAAAACTATTTTATGGAAGTAAACACATCCTCTAATTTTTATGAAATTGTTTAGGTTAATCGTCATGACATGCGCTTTGAATGAGAAGTATTCCCTTCTTTGTTATTCGAATAGCTCATGGCACCATCTCTTTTGCAGAATTTTTGAGATTTTCTCAAAATTCTGCCCCAGTTTGACTGTGTTGCTTGGCGAACTCTCGTGCTTAGTAATAGCAGCCCCAGTTTAAGGTGTCGAATTGATCAAATTTTATTTAACTGGTTGAGGGTGAGAAATTTTGAGACGATCAGTTTGGAACTCTGGGTTTACTGCTTCTCGTAATGGGCTGACGGCGCGATTTTTGAGATCTTCTCAAAAATTCTGGCCCAGTTAGGCTTGTGTGGCAATCTCTTCGTGCATGATCTGAATCCTTCTTGAGGCTTCCTAGGGGTGTAACGACCCGTCCGATCGTTATTTAATACTTCGCGAACTCGTGCCCAATCTAGGTCTATGATCATAAATAATAAGCCTTATAGGGTTTTTTAAGGATTAATAGTGGAAAAAAATCAATTTCGTATAGAATTAGAAGTAGTGGGCCCAGGGAAGGAAATGGACCGCTATAGCGGAACATCGACCATCGACCATCGCAACAGTCGAGGCGGGGCAGTAGCATTTTGGTCACTTAGTTTATTTTTCACCCTCCCTTTTAATAAAAGACGCTCCAAGGCTGCTATTAGGTTTCTACAAGAAGGAAAAAAACCCTTGACACAAAGAAAAGAGACTCTTTCTACTTCCTCCGCACCGCTCCCTACGACTATCATCTCTCACGGATTCGGATGAAGGTTAGAAAGGTGAGCAATTCATGGGAATTCAATTGGCTATTCGTCAACAAGGTAGGTTATGGTTCACTTAAGTTAGACTTTGATTAGTGAATCGTATATACTTGTTGAGTTGATGGGAGATTGCATGATTAGGTCTTCGGACACGGAGTTTGGATGGACATATTCATAAACTTGACTAAAACTATGTGTAAATATTAGCTAGGGTAGCAATGAATATTTATTGAGCGGTGAGTGTTATCATCGTTGAGGGGCATGTGTTATGGAATGGGAATGGGTTATGTATCATGGCTAGAAGGAGGTATTTCATGTTTAGATTATGCACCCCTAAGAGTATTGGATTTTCGTCTTTAATTCCAAGTATATTGAAATATTCATCACATGATTGTCATTCTTGTTAACAAGAGGTTTTGTATTGAGAGGATTGAAGGAAATCGTGATTAGTACTACGCCCATCGAGGGCATGATTAATGACTTTGTTTGATTTATTTGCATCATTGCATTATATTGCATGTGCTTATGAGGAAATACATGGAGCAGTGAAAGTCCGAGTGGGGCGCTCGTGGTTATCTGGTCATATGGCCGTTTGGGTTGAATATGAGAATTATATATGATGTTGATTTGTATCCGAGGTTCTTTTCGAAGCGGAGGATTTATGGTTCAGGTCCAATGAGTATCCGGAACGAGTGGTACATGGACACCATGGGTCCTCTGTAGGTCATGACTACTGAGCAATGACATCAGTTAGCATGTATGTACAACGTGGTTGGCCCTTGCATCGCATTACATCTCATATTTCTATGTTATGCATGTGTGTACTGCCAGTCTGTTATACTGCTTGTACATCTTCTATGATATCGTTGAGATTGTGTGGGGGGGTAGCTATTATAAGGGTAAGTGTAGTAGCGGATTTTAGATGGTAAGTTATTTCTTGGGTGCATCACATTGTAGGAAATGGATCGGGTAGACAAACTCTATGGATAAAAAGTAGAAATTAGAGTTTAGGGTGAACGTGGAGATGAGATTTAATTAATTGGGTGAAAGGAAGGGAACTGTTATGATTAAGTAGAAAACATGTAATTCTTGGAAATAAAAGAAGTAAATAGCTGGAGTAGAGAGGTAAAAGGGTGGCAGCGAAGGAATCTAATTTGAGGATCCCGAGAGCCTTGACTCATCTGCTTATGTTATCGACTTTATATTGTATTGCGTGAACTAATCTTAGTCGACCTATGATGCTTACCAGTACGTGTGGTGCACTGATATTACTCTTGCTACATCCCTTTTTGGGGTGTAGGTATGTTGCAGGTGTAAGTTGAAGTTTCTTCGTGTGGATTACTGTGCATTCTCTACCATGTACCTTGCTTATCTCACCTGTGCAGTAGGCCGGGTCATTTATTTTGTTTTCTTTGTGTAGTAGGAGCTCTTGTACTTTTTAGACTAGATCCCAGGAAATTCTTTTCAGTTTTATTTTATTAAAGACAGAGTTGTGTGAACTTTTACTTTAATCTTGTGATTTTTAAGAAATTGTTTATTATAAAATGGATGAGTATTTGGGTGGTTGGTCAGGGTTCGCCTACTAGTTAGTAATATGGTAGGTGCCCGCACAACCCACCAGTTGGGGTCGTGACAAGGGGTTTCATAGGTTTTTCTTTTGGTATGACCGAGCTCAAAGAACGCCTACGTATCCTGTCACAGCAAGAATCAAGTCGAATGTAGTTCGGAATAAAGTAATGGAGTTTTGGTTTTTGCTAATAATGCGATCGGGTCCCAAATGGACTGCCTACTTATCCCACTTTGGGGAAGTCAGGTCATTACGTAGTTCATATTACAAGGAAATCATTTGGTTTTTCTATCTATTACAAATGATTACAAACAAAGGAATAGCTATTACAAGCAAATAAGTAACTATTACAAGCAAAGGAATACGTATTATAATTGAAAAGGCTTGCCCTTATGTGTAGTACCGCTTGATCGCGTTCGAGTTGATTGGCTTGGGCCACTCTTGCCCGTCCATTTCTACTAGCACCACTGCTCCTCCGGAGAGTACTTTGCGGATCACATAGGGGCCTTGCTAGTTGGGAGCAAACTTCCCTTTGTACTAGTCTTGGTGCGGGAATATTCTTTTGAGTACCATTTGTCCTTTTCGAAAAAGTCGAGCTCTGACTCATTTATTGAAGGCTCGTATCATCCTTTGTCAGTACAGTTGATCGTGGCACATGGAAACTATCCTCTTCTCATCGATTAAAGCCAGTTGCTCGTACCGAACTCGGACCCATTCTGTATTATGTAATTTTGCCTCTTGAATGATTCTGAGCGAAGGTATTTCAAGCTCGGCCGGTATAACGGCTTGGGTACCATAAACAAGAAAGTAAGGAGTTGCTCCTGTTGAAGTGTGGGCTATTGTGCGGTATCCTAACAAGGCTTATGGCAATTGCTCATGCCTACCTCTATGGTTGTCCGTCATCTTCCTTAATATCCTTTTGATATTCTTATTGGCTACTTCTACAACTCCATTCATTTGTGACCGGTAAGTTGTGGAGTTCCTATAATTGATCTTAAAATGCTCACATATGTTCTTCATCAAGTGACTATTCAGATTTGCTCTGTTATTCGTTATGGCGGACTCGGGTATGCAGAAAAGGCATATGATATTGTTTCACACAAAGTCCGCCTCTATTTTCTTCGTCACTGATTTTTAGGACATTGCTTCCACCCATTTAGTGAAGTATTTGATGGCAACTAGGATGAATCGATGCCCATTTGAAGCAGCAGGCTCGATTGGTCCAATGATGTCTATACCCCAAGCGACAAATGGCCAAGGTGAGCTTATGGCATTGAGTTCACTGGGCGAGGCTTTGATCAGATCTCCATGAATCTGGCATTGATGACATTTTTGTACAAATTGGCAACAATCTCTTTCCATGGTCATCCAGTAGTATCCTGCCCGGAGTATTTTCTTGGCTAGCACCAAATCATCTATATGAGGCCCGCAGGTCCCGGCATGTACTTCTTCTAACAACTTTGTGGCTTCTACCGCGTCTACACACCGGAGAAATCCCAAATTCGAGGTTCACTTGTATAGTATTTCTTTGTTTAGGAAGAAACCGTTAGCCATTCTTCGGATGGTTTTATTTTGACTACTCGCGATGTCTTCGGGATATTCCCGCTTCTGAGAATAGTATGCATGCTCTTCTTTCAAACTGATTTCCAACGGGTCAATGTGACTGCTTTTGGGATGTTGGATCATGGATGCTATGGTGGCTAAAGCATCGACAAACTCATTTAGAGACCTTGGGGTATGCCTGAATTCGATCTTCTTGAATTTCTTGCACAATCTTTGTGCTAGGTTTACATACGGCAAGATTTTATCATTCTTAGTGGCCCACTCACCCTGTACTTGGTGTATTTGGAGATCGGAGTCTCCTATGACCAACAGCTCGCTGATGTCCATATCCAAAGCCATTGTCAGACCCAATATGCAAGCTTTGTATTCTGCCATGTTATTGGTACAGCAGAATTTGAGCTTTGCGGTCATCGGGTAATGTTGCCCAATTTCTGATATCAAAACCGCTCCAATTCCTGGGCCTTTGTAATTGACGACCCCGTCAAAGAACAATCTCCACCCGTTGTGCGATTCTACTATTTCTTCTTTGATAGCCAGCACTCTCTTGTTTGGGAAAATGGTTCGGAGGGGTTCGAGCTCTTCATCTATAGGACTTTCAGCAAAGAAATGAGCCAATGCCTGTCCTTTGATGGCCTTTCGTGTTATGTATACTCTACTGAATTCGCTTAATAGCATTTGCCACTTGGCCAACTTTCCAACGGGCATGGGCTAGCGAAATATGTACCTTAGCGGATCCATTTTGGATATGAGATAAATGGTGTATGACGACAAATGATGCCTGAATTTCTAGGCCACCCATGTTAGAGCGCAATAGGTCTTTTCCACTAGCATGTGTCTCGCCTCACAGGTGATGAACTTTTTGCTCAAGTAATATATGGCATGTTCCTTTTTGGCCGTCTCGTTGTGCTGTCCTAACACACACCCAAAGGCATTTTCTGATACAGACAAATATATTAAAAGCAGGCTCCCGGGCCTAGAGCTTACTAAAACTGGTGGATTAGACAAATATCTCTTGATGGTGTCAAAAGCTTCTTGGCATTCTTCCGTCCAATTTGTGGGTGTGTCTTTCTTCAAAAGCTTCAGTATGGGTTCCACAATGATGGTGGACTGAGCTATGAATCGCCCGATGTAATTCAACCTTCCTAAGAAGCTCATGACCTCTCTCTTCGTCTTGGGAGGAGGTAACTCTTGGATTGCTTTGATTTTCATAGTATCTAGTTCGATGCCCCTTCGGCTCACTATGAATCCAAGCAATTTCTCAGCGGGCACTGCAAATAAGCACTTGGCCGGGTTCAGTTTTTGATTGAACTTTCGTCATTATCCCTTTACTCAGTCTTATTGGGATAGTGATGCTATTGCGGCTTTAGACCTCGTAAAGTATGCCAATGTGAGCTCGAATCAACTTTCTCTTCTATAAGATGAAAAATCGATCAAAGATAACAAAGTTAGTTGTTAGATCATGATAAAATAAACAAAATATCGCACAGAGTAAGCATTTAAAGCAAGTAGCACACAAATTATCATACGTTTGATTTTGATGGTTGATTAATCTCTTGTATCAGGTTTTTGAGTATTTGGCTTTTGTTAAGTGGGGCAATACATATTTATAAAATATAGGGACCGAGTCTTACAAAGACTGCTTACGTATCTCTCCTCGAGAAGTCAGGCCCTTTCGTAGTTCATTTTATATAAAAATAAGGGCTCTCCTACTTAACCTACATGGACCAGGCTCTATAGGGCTTCCTATGTATCCCTCCGCGGGATA
Source organism: Lycium ferocissimum (assembly GCF_029784015.1). Taxonomy (NCBI): domain Eukaryota; kingdom Viridiplantae; phylum Streptophyta; class Magnoliopsida; order Solanales; family Solanaceae; genus Lycium; species Lycium ferocissimum. The sequence continues at coordinate 59,189,663 of NC_081352.1, forward strand.
TCAGGTCGAACGTAGTTTCTCTTACAAAATATGGGAGGGGGACATATCTGTGTAAAATTACAAAAGGGGATCCTTCCAAAATATCTACCCAAAAGGTGATCTCTCCCTGAGATAAAAAATGGTTGTTTGTCCTTTCAACCATATTTCCCTGCCGAGAGGCCTATATTATTTTTAATATTGAGGAGGGAGTACTACCCAAAAGCCTCCCGTATGGACCAGATGTTCTAGCTTGAACTTAAAAGCTTCACATTCCTCAATGTCATGTCTTGGAGTCCCAGAGTGGAAAAGGCAAGTCTTCCTTCGACTTGTCCCTACTGATGAGTCTCTCCAAGCAGCTCTGATTGGCTGAATCTTTCCTGTGCTAACCAATTTCTAAAAAATGCTGGCGTATGAATCTTTAAAGACAGTGAAGTTATAACACCAAATATGAGTGTGTAGCGTGATTCCTTCGTTTGGAGAGACGGTATCATGAACCACAAGGGAATGTGCCCCCTAAATCTTGGTGATGGTTTTGTCATCGATTAGCCTTATGACTCTCTTCCTAAGAGCCAAACATTCATTGGCGGTATGACCTGATTTTTCTTGATGGAAAGGGCACCTTTTATGTGCGAAGACTGGTGAACATGCGAGCAGATTCTCGCCGCTAATGCAGATGGCACCCATGCTCTTGAGTTTGTCAAAGATTTCCTCGCATGTCACATGCCTTGATGAGGCGCGATATGGACAAGCGGCGACCTTAAGCACAATTTACCACCAAGTTGGCGAGACTGGGCAGATGAACTCTACTTGTGTTTTTGGCTCTCTTTCTTGGTTCGCGGAAGCGACAAGGCGACCTCTCTTGATGGCCAAGTTGGATCTTGTGGATCAGACTTTGTTCCATGCTCCTCACTTTCTTGTTCTTCGAGCAGAGGTACGTATCCCGAGGATATTCCTTTCCCCTTGCTAAGAAAGCCCTCTTGATGGTATCTTATCTCGGTAAGTTCCTTGGGCGGGCTTTCCGCCAACTACATCAACTCGTCAGCTTCTTTGATCTTGGACCTAACCGCACGAATTTTCCTTTTCAATTCTTGGATTTTCCTTTTGATGGTGGTATGCTCTTGGGTAGTTAGTACATCCCTTTCGACCTTAGGTTAGTGGGGGTTGTAACCATTTTGGTGTTTTTCTTTGGTTTCGCTTTGGGTAGTGGTCGATACCTGAGATTAATCAAGCTTTTTAAAACGAAACGTATGAAACAAACAAAGCATATATTCACATATTAATATACACTACTCGGATTTCTAGCTCTCTTAGTCACATTGAAACATGAACATGCCAATTATGCCAAACCATTGCCCAAGAAAAGAAATAAACTTTAATTAATAATATTCTCCCCGTGGGGGTACAAAGATAAGTAAAGACAAATCAAAAGAAACGTCCTCCGGTAGCTGACAATGAAGCCCTATCTGTCCTCGCCTTCTTATCCTTTCGGAGGGCCGTCTGGATATGGAAGTGAGTTGATGTTAACATGGCGTCCATTAGAAACCCCTTTTATGTGAAACTCATTGGAGCGTCGTCGTCCAAAGTCTTCTTCATTCGATCATTAATCTCCACCAAACAATCATGAGTGAATTCCAACTCGTGGTTCAAACTTTCTATGGTGGCTCGGTCATGCTCTATTTTCTCCAACTACTTAGCATCTCGATCATCAGCCCTTCTTTGAATCAAACGGGCTCTAATCTCGGCCTTGGAGGCTTTATCTTATACACAATATAGAGGATAGGCTTGGGGGAAAGGGAGCTTTGCAAGTCGGCTCTCAACCAATCCCTATATTCTTCTTCATAAAATCTATCGATGGCTAAGGTGTTTGGGGCCCACATTGTGCAGCAATTCCATTCACGAACACAATCTCCAGCCCTCGAGATCCTATCCCCATCATAGTCAATGATAAAATCCCCCATGTTCCCAACTTGAGGTATGACTTGGGTCCTCCCAAACTGTCTTAAAACTCTAAAAGGCGCATAAGGGCGGATCCTTCGAATTCTAATAAGTGGAAAAAACAAACATTTTCTTCCTTTGACTACAACGACATCGGTTATGAAGTCTTCAAACATACATTATCCTCCCGAAGCCTAGAGAATGTAAACGCACAATCTCGTTTAGTCTGATCCCTAAAATTTGGATAAAAATTAAACAGGCCATCTCTTACCGCCGGCTTACTTAGGCATTTGGGAACCCTCGACTATAATCATGTGCTTAAGGATCCACCATGGTAGGAGTAGGTTTCACCCTTGGAAGTATTTATAGTGGTTTCGGCAAAGGGTTAAGGCTCGATACATATCAGCTAGAATTGTGGGGGTTAGGTCGAAGTATTTGGTGTCTTCTTGGCATGTTATGCCGTAAAAGATGGTGTTACAGTTCACTTTTACGCGGGCGCATAAAAGCTACTAAGAGGTTGTTGGTGCTCTAATTGGATTTTAGTAGTTTAGAGTCGTCACCTAATTTATTTAAGGAAAACTAGGAAAACTAGGCTTAAAAAGGTTTATCAAGCAAGAGAAAAATCTTTTTTTGA
>NC_081352.1:59192310-59303201 GCF_029784015.1 Lycium ferocissimum
GGGGGGATTTATTTTTTGGTATACATTATATACACATGTATACGTGCATATGCATGTATATATGTGTATACTCAGGGGAAAAAAATCACAAATATGGTCACACTTGCAAATGTCTATTAATTAAACACCTTAATTATGACCAAGATTTACCCAAGTAACCCGCTTAGTTAAATTAGGGCATAATTATTTAATAAAAATGACTTAAATTACAATTATGGCCTTAATTGACTTAAACCATGAAATTGGCCATTTCAATTATGGCTACATTAAATCTAATCAATCAATTTACAACTAATTTTGCACAAATGGCCTTAATTGATTTAAATCAGTTTAAATCAAGCTATTTCAATCATGGCGATCGCGTAATTAATCAAGCAATTTAAAGGCTAATCTTACAATAATGACCTCAATTGACTTAAACCATGAAAATTGGTTGTTTCAATTAAGGCCAGAGTTGTCCAACAAATTGATTATTTCAATTGTAGCCTTAATTATCATATATTAAGCAGTTTATGAATTTAACCACAATTAAACACTTGATTGATCATGATTAACTTCAAAACAATTGCACAAATGCAGATTGAATATGCACAATTAAGAATTGAGGAGTAAAAGGATTAATTCATTTCATTAATCAGATTTTTTTAATTTAACGGAGTAAAATTATAACGACCAGCTAGGTCGTTAAGGGAGGGTGACTTAGAAAACTAGACCTCCATTGAAAATTCCGAGGCCGCGGGTGTTGGGATTTTTGGGTTAAAACTGGTACAAAAATCCGAGCTACTGGTCTAAATGGATGGACCGCTGTTGCGAGTGTGAGACCGCTGCAGCGGGTCTGTCGTAGCGGTCAGGGGGTCGCTGCCGCGGAAGGCGGGACTTTCATAAGGTCCGCCATAGCAGGAGCTTTCCTGCTATAGCGAGACTGCTGCAACGGTCGATGGGAGGCAGAATCTGTGTTTTATATTCTTTATTCCGAATCCATTCCCCACATAACACCAAGGTTCTGATTTTGGTCATTCCATAAGAACCTGTTGATAGCTCCCTCTAATTACTCAAATGTTCCTTTAGGGGGCTTCATAGCTGCTAACATGTGCACTGGCATTGCCAACAATAGATGCTTGATCAGAATGATCCTACCCCCAGTGGATAGGAATTTAGCATGCCAAGAGTGAATCCTCTTAGTGATAGCCTGGACCATTTGTAGAAAAATACTATTTTCATTCTTCCTACAAACAGGGGGCAGCCAAGATAATTGATGGGCCAATCTTTTTTGTTCATCCCTTTAAGGTGTTTAACCTTGTGGATTAGTTCTATAGTGACTTTTGGAGAGACAGCTACGCAGCTTTTGTTTTTGTTGATCTGTTGACCTGAAACACTCTCATACACAGTTAGTATCTTCAAAACCTTCCGAATATCATAGGGCTTACCAGATGTGAATAATATTATGTCATCTGCAAATGCCAGATATGTGATCATTGATCCTTTTTTTGGTCTGTAGTAGCCTGTATAGTTCTCATCTGTAGCAAGATTGTTAAGCATTCTAGAAACAAGTTCAGAACATATAATAAACAATGCAGGGGACAGAGGGTCCCCTTGCCTTAACCCTCTATTGGATCTGAAAAAACCATTTCTGGTTCCATTCAATACTATGGAATACCAATTATTGGAGATATGCCTATATACTAAGTCAATCCATTATTCATTAAAGCCAAACTTCCTCATTATTCTGCATAGATAGGGCCAAGAGACCCTATCATATTCTTTAGTCATGTCTAACTTTATCACTATGTTATCATACAAGCTAGATTTAGAAATGTCTTGAACAAGTTCCTGCACTAACAATATATTATCAATAATAAACCTTCCCTGTACAAACCACTGATTTAGGGGAGATAATGATAGGCAGAATTTTACTTATTATCTTAGCAAGAAATTTAGCAATGATTTTACTAATAATGTCGTATAAGCTTATAGGTCTAATGTCAGAGAAGGATTGGGGTTGGGCACATTTTGGAAGCATTATGAGGCAAGTATGTGACATATACCTTGGTATTGGAGCACCTTCAAAAAATTCTTTAATAGCACCATATAGTTCTGACAGTATGATGTCTATGCAGGTTTGATAAAATTTTACTCCAAACCCATCAGGGCCTGGTGCACTATCAGGTTCAATATTCTTGACAACATTTCTTACCTCCTGTTGGGTTGGTATAGCAGTTAGCATAGTGCTCATTTCATCTGAAATCATCTGAGAAATTATATCCAAGTTACTATAACATCATTTGTCCTCCTTGTAACTGAAAAGCTCCTCAAAATGTTTAATGCCTGCATTAGTAATGTTTTGCTGCCCTTCAATTCTATGCCTTTCCTTGTCCTGAATGCTATGGATGTTTAACCTTCTTCTTCTATCTTTGATTAATTTTTGAAAATAAAAATTATTCTTATCTCCATCCTGCAACCATCTTTCCTTTTCCCTTTGCCTATAAATTTCATCTTGGCATTTAAGCAGCCTGATGAAATCTGCCTTAGCCTTGTTGAGTTTGGACTTGTTTTCCTCATTAGTGTTATCCAGTAATTCCTTCTATAGCATGATGATATGGTTCTCAGCCTCTTTTACATCCCTAAAAATGTCACCAAAGGCCTCTCTTGACCATGCACTAAACTTTGAAGCTACTGCCTTCATCTTGCTGTAAAGTTGCCATATTGAAGTTCCTTATGTTGGAGTACTCCAAGCTTCCTTAACAATGTCCATGAAGTCCTTATGTCCACTCCATACATTGAGAAACTTGAAATACCTTACATGGGTAGTTATCACTCTCTCTATATTGACTAGTAGGGGAGCATGATCTGAGTCTGTTCTTGACAAGTGTGTAACTTTAGTGACATTGAATCTGTCCATCCATTCTTCATTGACCAACAGTCTATCTAATCTCTTCCATATGGTTCTTGGATGCCCCCAGTTGTTACACCATGTGTACTGAGCACCACTAAAACCTGCATCAATAAGCCCACATTCTGTAAGACACTCTAAGAAATCCATACTTTTCTGCAAATTATAGGCTGCACCCCCTGCTTCTCTTCAAGACAAATGATTACATTAAAATCCCCTATCACCCCCCAAGGTCCCTTCAACCTTTCAGATAAGGCTTGAAGTTCCTCCCACAGGAGTTTTCTAGGGGGGATAGTACATTCAGCATAAACACATGTTAGATAAATATTAATATAGTTCTAGGCACAGGAAATGTGACAAGTAGTGTGCTGTTGAGCATTATCCATAATATGAACAGTAAGGGATGAGTCCCAAAAAAGCCATATTTCGTTGTTGAGGTTGTTATGAGAATGGTGGAAACCCAATCTCATCATGTACTTGATGATATGCTTAGCTTTCCTTTTAGGCTCATGTATGCAAATAAAAGGAAGTTTGTACTAGTTTTTGAGGCTTTTTAGCCTCTCTCCCGCCCCTATTGTTTTTATGCTTCTAATATTCCATGATATAAAGCTAAACATTAAAGCATCTAAGAAGGGGTTGTTTTGGCTCCTTTTTTGGAGCCTGGTTTGTCACTTTGGAGGATGCTAGCTCCTCTAGGTGACAAGTTGAAATTACTAGTGACCACATTAGGGTTAATGCCATCAGTATCAAAAGAAAGCTTTCTTCTCACAGCTGGATTGCCCTCTTTGTCAGGGGCAATCTCATTGTCACTGTGGGAGCTGTTCTTATGTTGCATATTGTTACAATCATGTCTTTCCATGGCTAATGCATCATCAGCCATTTCATTGTTGACATCTTTTGTAAAAGGTTCCTCCTCCTAGCCCTGAGTTTGGACCCCTTCACCTGCATCGAAATGAGAATTATTAGCAAGGCAAGGCAAAACTATTGTTAGTATCAATTAGTTTTTCTTTAGCTTTTCTGTCTTGCAATGAATCAGCACTTGATTCAGGTCTCTTTCTATACAACTGTTGGATTTCCTCCTGAGTCTTAATCCAAGTTTCTTGCTCATTAGTAAGGTTGAACTGCATTTTCTTCTGTTTATTCTTCTTCTTTTTAGTGTAGGATGGCCTCATCCTTATAAGTGTTGGGGATTTGTGTCTGTACAATCTAGACTCTGTTTGCCATGATCCCTTTGTCCCCTTCTCTAATTCTTGACTTTGAAGTTTCAAGCTAGCCACATCCTCTTCTGTAAATCCAGTATGGCCAGGGCTTAGCACATTCTCCTGAGTGTTTACAGATTGGTCTATCACAACCATATCCTCTTCATTCATTCTTTCTTTATCCCCCTCTTTGTCATCTACTATGATGTCCATGTCATCTGAATTCGGTGAGCCTTTCTTATTCAAGATGGGTGAGCCTTTCTTATTCAAGATGTCCTCCTTTTGTTGGTTATTCAAAGTTCCAGTTGTCTGCTTGATAGTTTCAACCATTTTATCCATTTGCCGAACAGTTTGTGTATTCGTTCTTTGAGGAATAACTTTGTTAGTCTTCCCATTTTCATTTGCATTCCTTCTACAATTCCACACACCGTGCCCTTGTATCATACACTTGAAACAATAGTCTGACACTCCTTCGTATTCAATTGGTTGTATAATCTCCTCCGTTTTACCACTTGCCTGATTCACTATCATAATTTTAATTTATGTCAATCTTGGTTTAGCCAAGTCTATTTCTACCCTGACCTTTGCAATGTTGGGTCTAGTTTTTGAGTTTATTGCTTTGTCCGGTGCTAATGGATACCCTATTGGAGCAACTAGCCGGCAGATCGCTTCCCAATGGAAATAGTGCCACTTGAGACTTGGGAGGATCACCCAAACTGGTGCAAATGTTGATTCTTCTGTGGGTTTCTAATCCTTTGTCCATCTCTAAAGTCTCATGACAGAATCCGCTTCAAAGGGATATATCTCCTGTAGTAGATGGTCTTGCAATCTTCCTCTTCGGTGAAATCAAGAACACATGCTTCGAGTCAAATAGTCCAATTTGAACTTCACCTTTCATCGAAAATCTTCTCTTCATTTCTTTGTGAATTGTATCAATTTGGGGCTTATTTCTTGAGAATTTTTTGACTAGGATTAGTCGGCAGTTGTGGGCAAGGATCTCTTCTTCTTCATCTGTGAAAGTAATGACTGCAATTCCTTGATTGATTTTGTATGGCCTATAGTCGAGTTTAATTGGTTTGTGTGTTATCTCTGTTGATTCTGCGATGTGCATAGCAGGTGCATAAGTTTCTTTAATTTGGGGGATTTTCGGTATAATTGTGACTTGGTTCGTGGTGGTGGATGTTGGAATGGTGGCTATGGGGATTTTTGGATTGGGCGGTTGCCCCGTTGAACTGGCCGGAGCCGTCATCGGAGAGAATTGGCTGAGGTGGCCAACGGTGGAGCAGTTGTGATAGTCGGTTATCTTGGAGCGTGTACTTTCTAGAGGGAGAATTTTTCTTTATAAAACATGGATTACGTGGGTTGAGTTACTCTTATTGATTTCTATCTGTGTGGATTTATCTTATCCCTGTGTTGACTGATATTTCAGTATTGGATGATTCTTGTTGATGGTTTCGAGTGTGGTTATGTAGTGTTGTGCCTATCTATCTATTTTATTAATTTTGTAACTGTATGCATGACACTAATCTTAGTCGGCCTATGATCTACCGGTACATAGTGTTTGTACTGATACTACCTTGATGCATTCTTTGAGTGCAGATTGTAATCCAGAGACTTCTACAAGACCTCATATTTAGCTTGCAGCCAGATTCCGACAGATTTGATGGTGAGCTATTATCCATGCCAGGCCGCTTGAAGATCTTCCTATTTTAGATGTTTATTTCATTTCAGAAATTTATGTTATTTTTAGAAAACTATTCATTCTTTAGACAGTTATGTTTAGAGTCCTTGTACAATGACTTTCAGATTTTAGGGTTGTAATAGTTTAGACTTTCGCACGTTTTATTTAATTATGGCATGACTAGACTTTTGGAGATATTTTATACTTGTTATATCCTTGAATGCTTTAATTTGGCTAAGTAATTTAATAATGGTTGGTTAAGTGGATGGTTCCCCCACTAGGGGATTTGGGTGGGTGCCACTCACGGCTGTTTGGGTCGTGACAAAAATGCTTGCTAATTGATTTTTCTGACAATTTTAACAATTAGATAAGAAATTATTTTGGAATTATCTTTTTGATTAATATTTGGCAAATGCTCCATATTAATTATAAAAAATGTAAATTGATTTCTAAATGATTTATAATATTATCGAAGTTGTTTTGCCAAATGAAATGGCAAAATATTATCTAAATAATTTTATAAAATCATTTTGACTTGTAGAAAATACACATTTTACTCCGTTTGATATCTAAGGACTCCGGGTAATTAAAATAAATTATGGGAGGTCAAAAATTAGGTGTCAACAGATGGCATGGGTGACTGAAATAATTCGGGTGTCTATGGCTAATATAGCGTCTTTGGGAAAGACCACGAGTCCCAAAAAGCATATGGCAAAGGCTAAGGGTCAGGTAGCGTCCCATTTGGCATAAGTTTCGAATTTGGCTGGGTGTTCCACAAATCCCTTTGGGTTACCGAATCATGTATATAATTCTCTAAAGGGTATAGTTGGTCCATGTGCCCAATTGCGTGGGATAAGGAAAGCATTTTGAGTATTTGGTGGTAGGTGGGTTTTTCTGGGATTAGGACGTGGTTTCGGGTTTCTTTCTTCTTTTTACACCAATCCTACACTGGTTAAGACGTCTCTTAGCTCCTCCAGAGTCGGGGCCATTTCCACATTATCCCCAAAGCGGAAAACCGTTCTATCTCGATCCCAAAACCCGGTGATCACTTCTATTAACTCCCTACAACCCTTCATAGTCATTATCGAGGTTAAGTTCCCCAAATGGCAAGAAATTTCTCTCTTCTCCTCTTGACTAAATCTATCCCACCAATACGCAATAAATCGGGCGTGTTGATAACCATGTCAAACTGCAAATCTATTGACATCTAAAACAAAGACAAGGTTAACGTCCCCTCCCCCCCTCCCCCCCAAATAGGAAATGGTTCGGCACATAGGCATTTACATGTTTCCATTTAGCACATAAATGAGATGTTGTGTTTTCGGGTAGTAGATCGTACTTGACACGAGGTAATCTCCCTATCAGGTCTAGATACATCTCAAATATCCAAACCTTTCTAGTTCTCCTTTCGATTTGTTTAAGCTCTACCTTAGGCATATGCAAGAATGGTTTTTTGAAGTGACCTTAGACCCAAGCGGACTACTCAGGGTGAATCGTTGTCGGCTGTTAGGTCGGTCGCACACCAACTTCGCGTTCAACGTGTTCCAAAGAAGAGGTGTTTCAGACTTTTTAGTGAAGACTAGACCGCGAGCCTGCGTGTCCCCTTTGAAACCCAGCTTTTTGCCAGGAGTGGCGGAATTTATGATATGAATGCATGAAAGCTTATAAATTGCAGGAAAGTAAACAAATAAGCAAATATTCACAATTAATATCACATTATATTAAAACCCTTATGATTAGAACCTAGAATAATCCCCAGCAAAGTCGTCATCTGTTATGGTTCACTTTTACGCAGGTGCATAAAAGCTACTAAGAGGTTGTTGATGCTCTAATTGGATTTTAGTATTTTAGAGTCGTTACCTAATTTATTTAAGGAAAATTAGGAAAACCAGGCTTAAAAGGGTTTATCAAACAAGAGAAAAATCCTTTTAGGACCAGAGTTCGAGATAAGGGTTCTGGTGATCCCTAAGGGAAGGTTTTAAGCACCCTAGTATTAAGGATCCATAGAATACGGTTGACCGACGAGCTTCAATGGGTGATTAATGTGATTATTTGCTAAAAATGTTTACTTTATTATTAAACTTGTCACGCTTAATCATAAAATTCAAAATTTCGGCAAAAAGTCCCTTTAGAAAAGGGGGTTTTGGGTTTGAAAATCCGTATAAGTGTTCAACTCACTTTATTGCCGTACAAAGACACACCCCGGATTTTTCTCAAGTAGAGTCACTACTATTTAGTCCTAATAAAATGAGTTTAGTGCTTATATATATATATATATATATATATATATAGGAAAGTATGAAGTATATCTCATATTTTTATACATCTCTACTATTATAGAAATGAGAGTTCGAGGTACGAACAAGGGCAATTTTGGGATTTCAGAAATTTTCAAGGGCAAATTGGGGAGTCTAATGCTTCAGTACATTTCACAAATTTGGTCTCATCTAGACTCTTCATCTTCTTCTTCCTGATAGCCTATTTCAAAATTGCTTCTCTTTCTCACTTTCCCTATGTTTTTTGTGCTCCTTCTTCCTTTTTTGTTTTATATCTGCATCATTATTTAGTATTTAGTCATTTATGGTTACTTTTGATTCCTCAAGTGTTGCATCTTGGTAATTTCTCTTACTTGCTATTTTCATTATGGAATTCGAGATTTTCATCTTGGGTTTTGAAATTAAAATTTGAGAATTTTCAGATTGGACCAAATAATTGAAGGTATCAAACTGCGGATTGGATTTTCCTTTTTGAATTCAATGAGAAGAAACTACAGGACTCTGCTCTCTCCTCTACCCCTTTTCAAGATGTCTTGGTGAGTGTTGAACCTTCTTCAATGCTGATCTCTATGTTTTACTCTTTCAAAGTATGAAATCTTATGCTGATTGGTCTGTATAACATGGCCGAACAAGGGTACTTTGGGAATACAATATTTACTAATGGGTGTTTTTGGTACTTTAGTTCACGTTTCTACTAGGTTCTTCTCTGATCAGTTTCTTTCTGCCCCGGAGGAAAACAATATTCTTCTTCTCCGGCCTTTTTTCCTTCTTCTCAACCATGGAAAGCCATTTTTTAGACGTAACATAAGGGCAATTCTAATTCATTAGCTCAATCGACCAGTTGTGTAAGTTCATCTCTTTCCTCCCTTATTAGTTCATGTCTGTTACTGCTTCCACTTCTACTTTCAGTTCCAATTCTCTCTCTCGCAGGTATATTATTTCATTTATTCTTGATTCTTTTTTTGAGTTTTTCAATTTTGTGTCTCGCCATTTATAAGTAGCTTCAAATTGATAAAAAAAAAATTAGCTTTCTTGTAATTTTCTGTTTTGTACCCTGACTGCTACAACACTGGCCACAGGAAGTTGTCGCTAAAACGAAAAACAAATCAATAACAAGAAGAAGAACATTGATGCAGCCAGTGTGTTTGATGAAATTCCCGAATGAAAGAAGATAGTTCCAGCAAGTTCGTTGACCCTTTCTCAACAATCAATCATGCTCTTCGCGTAGCATTTGATGAGAGATACTGATCCTCGGTAATTCTTTTGTCGTACTATTCTATATCTTGGACTGGAAATTGATACCCATTTAGTTGAATTGGGTTTTCTTTGAATTTATCACCTTTTTTTACTTGGAAGTTAAAATTGTTTTCAGAATAGTCACTAGCTTTTCACGTTGTCATTAAAGAAAAAGAATACTGAACGGAGAAAAAAATCATTTCTTTTTTTAGAGTATTCTGCTATCTTAATTTTCTGTGAAAGATAGTTTACTGAGAAAGAGTCTCTTAATGCAAACAGTGGAGAAGATTTTTTTTAACTTCTGGCTTATACATAGTGTCTATAGGAAGCCAAGAACAACTTCTACCTTAAGTTGGGGTTGTTCTTCTTTGTATTTGTATTTGTATAGTTAATAGATTCTCATCACAAGGGTACTTGTTCGTTTGTCTCAATTTGGATCTTCAACTTTTATTTTTAAACATAAATTGATGTGAGTCACCTTAAAAATGTTAGGTTTGACATCAAGCATAGATGTTAAGAATAGAGAGTCCTAAACGAGGAACCATTTGATTGCTTTCCAGTGAAGAGGTTGTTTTTTCTCTTTTTGGTTTTGGCCAATTGATTGCTTTCCAGTGAACCATTTAATTCTTAGTCATTTGTTTGAAATGTATGTTAAAAGTCATGCTTTCGAATTTTAATTCTTCTTCTTTACTCTATTTGTCGCCTGCCTCTTTACTTGCCAATTTCATCTCCACGAATAGCTTCAAATATATCTCTGATATCTTTCTTTCTCTTTCGAATCTATCTGTCTTTTTCTTTTTTCTTTTTTCGCTTCATTCGAATTTTTTGTATTTTTCAAATTTAGTCATGTGAAGTGTACCATAAACATGGGCTACTTAATTGGGTATTGATTTTTTGCCCTTTTCCCGTACATGTATATTGGGCTTTATGTTTCAAAAACACGTGTAAGGAGTACAGATAGACTATTTTTGGGAAACTTCCAAGAAGGATGTGCAGATCAAAATGCTATTTACTTGCAAGGAGGATATGCAGATCAAGCTTTTGTATTTCTCTTCCTTCAACACTATTAAGTGCTCTCTTCTAGTGAGTGAGTTCTAACTTCTTCTTTCGCCTTCGCTCTTTCAATGTCTATAGGCTTTTCTTCTTTCTTCAATTTTTGAGACCTTTTTGCTTCTTTGTAATTCTGTTATTTTTTTCGATAATCAAGCTCTCTATTTGGTGATTTGCTTTATTTTTGTTTTAGTTGGCATATGTGATTTTATATATTTGATACAAGCATATATATACTTCTCCCTCTTTCTTCATATTTAATTGGAGGATCTTCAATATGCATGTGGTTCTTTGTTAAACCCTTCTATGGAAGCACACGTAATTGCCCTCGAGAACATAGTGACGAAAGGGAAGCACTTTATAAGCCCGAAACAACTGCATTTTTTTTATAACAATTGAACAATATTTTCTTCAATACTTTTTAGGCCAATCAATTCCAAAGTTTTACTATTTCCAAGTAAATAGCATTTACAGAGTTATACTCGGCATTTGGCACATAGACATATTTGTTTACTTCGATATCGATGACAAAGCAATCGCAAGCACAAATCCAAAGGAGGAACAATTGATTGATACAATGGATAATCAAATCCATATGTACTTGTACTACTGGAACGTCCATAATAAATTCATATGTTTGTATCATGTCATATATAGCTTTGAGTAAACGTATCTTACAGCAAAGTTTATTTGACAGTTTTGTGTTGCTTATGCTATGATAGGTCGAAAAATCACTGCATTTAAGCATCTTGAAGCACTAAATAGAGCTGAATTTATTTAAGATTGAGGTTCCATTACTATTTTATCAGGTATGGAGTAATTGCTTCTCATCTTTTCCCCTTTTACGGTTAGTCTAGACCGGACATGAACAATAGGAATTACAGCTCCAGTGTTATTAGAATGTAATTAAATTCCATGGAGTCCCTTTTTTCATCAAAAAAGGCGTACATGTGGCAGTGTGTGCATTTATGTTAAGAACTCTAAATCTATTTTTTATCTGTGCTTTTTTGTAGCATTTCTTATCTTGGCAGGTTTTACTTAATCATTTCCTACACAAGAATGGGTTGATTTTGTTCATGGAATGAAGCCACATACGGTGTGAGTATTGTTGATAGATTTGAGTGAGTGTTACATCTGTCGCAGAGTTTTAAACTTTTTCTTTTCAAACTATATGGATGATACAGGCTGTATATACCTTTTCTGATTCACATTCGGTAAAAGTTAGAATAGCTACCATTTCAAGCAATTTATACATATGTCTAGATCATTACTTATCAAAGCATTCACAACCATATATATGTAACTTTTAATCTCATTTACGGAGTCTTTCTAACAATATTGTCAGTGTTGATTTAATTGTATGTTACTAAGGGAAAGATCTCATGAAACAGGTTTTAATGTGCCCCCAATTCAAATGCTACCCAACACTGAAATACCAGATTGATGCGCTACAGGAGGTAATCTGTTTCTCTTTTCCTTTTGTAGCACCATCATCTGTATAGATAAATGCTGGGCCATTTTGTTTAGTTTAACCCTTTAGTTTTGTAGTATGTCTATGATCATCAAATTCTATTTGCAAGGAGGATGTGCAGATCTATCGATTCATCCAGTTTATATCTCTTATAGTTCAGAAGTTCAGTTGGTTTAATTTTTTCATCTTTGTTGCGCTAGAAATCCTATAAGCCGTGCTTATTTTAATGGTCTACTTACTTGCATTAGCCGCTGCCAACACCAAACAAGGATGACATATTATATTTCTAAAAATCAAAGAAGGTATAATTTGAGAAATAACTGAAAATCACATGGTACAAGTCTTTAGATTATGAAAAAGATGTCTTTAGTCCACTTCTATGAGCAAGTGAATAAAGCTCATGCACTGAAGTGGTTAGCAAAAGACCAAACCTGGACACAACAAAATAAACTACCAAGTTATGAGTTTGCTGCTAATTGTTCTTTTTTATTTAATGTATCGGGGGGGGGGGGGGGGGGGGTATAGGGAATTTGAGCTTTGAATTCAAAATAAGGATAAATTGACGAACAAGACAACAAGACATAAATTGCATAGAGCATGCTTAATTTTTCGTCATTTCGATGAAAAAAATCTCAGAAGAGTTATTGGCATCTGGAGTTATGTTCTTGATGAGAGTTGTAATACAAGCCATGACTATTTAACTTTCAACTTGTGTGTCCGGACTAATTTTGTATCGAATAATTGCAAACTGAATTCTAATTTTCGATGTGTTTTTGCTCAAAGAAGAAAATCATGTTGTTCAAATGCTTTACTGGAGGTTTTCGGCTCAGCACAACCTTGTCTTTCAGAAAGATGGGCAAGGGTTCTGCTTGCTTTGTTAACGAGATAGAAATAATTAATTTAGGATCCCTGAAAGATGTTTTGATGTTTTTGGTTGAAAATACTTTATGTCCATCTCATTCTATTCAGTTTATGAAGTTATATGTACTCTTACATTGCGTTTGTTTCAACAGATCCAAGACACTTCAACTTCTTTGCATTTGGTGATAGACTCCCTGTAGTAGCATTACTGCCATTGAACATTGAGTTTATCAATCGACTTATGGATTCGTAGGAAGATGGCTCAGTTGCATGTACCCTATGGAGATGACCGCACTACTTTTAACTTCGTAGTTTTTCCTTCAAAAGTTGGTAGTACATCAACTCATTTTTTTAAAATAATAAAGATATGAAATTCAAAATTTCCATCATTTAAAGATTTCTTTTTGTGTCTGTGCAATAAGTGCATTCAACATAAAGCTTGGTTTAGCATGACTTTGAGCCAGGTTGTTACTAGGTCCCCCTTTTCTTTTCCATGACTAAAATATTCACTTCCCTTTTACAATGTTTCAGTTTATAAATGGTTTTCTGTAGGTTCCTATTTTTCCCATTTGAAGCCACTGAGAACTATATAACAAGTAGCTTATGTCCGCCTACAATTCAATTTAGTGAGATCTCTGAGGATAAAATGCTTGTTGGTGAGCTGGAGAATAGTAGATCAACTCATTTTTTTTTTTTAAATTATAAAGATATGAAATTCGAAGTTTCCATCATTTAAAGATTTATTTTTGTGTCTGTGCAATAAGTGCATACAACATAAAGCGAGGTTTAGTATGGCTTTGAGCCAGGTTGTTACTAGGTCCCCCTTTTCTTTTCCATGACTAAAATATTCACTTCCCTTTTACAATGTTTCAGTTTATAAATGGTTTTCTGCAGGTTCCTATTTTTCCCATTTTAAGCCACTGAGAACTATGTAATAAGTAGCTTATGTCCGGCTACAATTCAATTTAGTGAGATCCCTAAGGATAAAATGCTTCTCTAGCTTGCATATAAGTATGGCTTCTCTCTTCCTATAGTTCTCTTTACCTCATTTCTGTGGATTGAAGTAATTATCTTTAAGGTACTTATCAAGCTATAAATTTAAGTGCATAAAATGACATAATGATACTCTGTCATTTATTTAGAGTTTGAAATAAGAATGCCAAGTTATCATTCTTAGATGTCCATTAACTTCAGAAATAATGCTCTCAAGGAAAAGTTTTATGCCAAAGATGAAGATCTAAAGACCCATTACTTCACATTCCTTAATACATTGTTCTTTGTTTTTTCTTTGATGAGTGTTGGAGTGCCAGCCTTTCTTGATTTGTGAAAGCTAGCTTTTTCATTGTTTAATTAGACTCTGAATGTTATGTTATGATATAGTTTTCTAAGTCAAAATACCTTACGAGGATAGATATTCATGCTCTGTGTTATTGTTGACTGAATAATTCTGAATTATTATTGATATATGATTAATGACACATGTGAAATCTTTCATGGTACTTTGAAAAGCCAACCCAAAGACTTCTAGGCTCTAGATGTGACAGATTTTCGAAGCACTTATATGTGTTGCAGCTCGAAATATTTTAAGGTTAATATTCTGCGATCTCCTTTTTTGTTGGGTTCTTTGTGTAATTCATCCAAACCGGTTCTCGAAAGAGGTTGTTGTAAGAATGACTTCTCCAAACAAGAATTTGGAATTGTTGTGCTATTAGTACTTCAATCACGATGTGTTAATTGTTTCTCCCACTTCTTAATAATGGTTTCTCCTTCATTCCTCTTGATTTTATAAATTCATCGAACACGTTCCTGCAAGTTTCACTCATCTTATCCTTTTGTATTTCATGTAAAATCCTTACTGTTGGGCATAGCACGGGCATTCCTCTACTAGTATATACATAAATAAAAGTGGAAGTTTTATTAAATCACAAATTTATTTATTTGAAGCTCATATCAAGTCAATTCATAGTCTAGTCCAAGGTCCATCTTATCTCAAACTTGGCCCACATATAATTCCTCTTGTTTTCAATCCATAGTGTTTTGGGCTTCTCGGCCCAACAGCTCAAAAATCATTTAAGCCCAAATTCAAAAGAGTCAATTTCTGTCCAAATAGTGACAAGTCCTCAACTTTCAAAATTTCAGAATTCGCTCAAAGTGATTGAAGTGGTTTTCATAAAATAAAAATAAAAAAACAATTCGGCCAAAAACAATCTTTAAGTTACTTCTTCATTTTCTGCCTCAAATTCCATTTTTTGTGGATCAATAAACAATACAGTTTCAGCAGTTGGGCTTAAGGCCCAAAACAGTTTAAGTAACCACCGTTTTATTGCTGAATTCTACAAAGGGGCTGAGGGGCTAAATGATTTACCACTTAGTTATTTTTTTTTAAAAACCATCTAACCTCATTCAATATCGAACTAGTTTTGGAGGTTTATTTAAAGAATTGGATTAAGTGTCAATTTCATGCAGATGTTGTATTAGCCGGGTTTTTGAAAGATTTGTGCGACTTCCTAAAATAATAAGTGTTTTCCCAAGTCTTAGCATCCATAGGGTTCCGATATTTTACATGTTTGTTTACATACACAATATATACATACATGATATACCAAAAGGAAATGAGAGAAATGAATGAGATTTTAACTGGTGGGCCTACCCAAGCCCACCAGTGACCATTTTCACCCATGGTTGGGCCTTCAACATATATTAGCTTCCCTTATTTCCGTCGGAATCGATCAATGAATAGGCCTAACAGGTTTGATAGAAGGGAATGGGCCAAGTGGCCCGCGACATTTCACATGCAAACACAAAAGGTGAAAAGGAAGTTTGTGGTTAGAAAATATCTAGGACTTAATTACTTGCTTAATATAAACAAATTGTATGTACATATAAGCTATTCAAGTTAACACATAGGAAAAACAAACATGTATATTGAGGCAGTGCCCAGACGCAAGAAATATTCAGCCCATATCATAATTTGAAGGGAAAGATCACATAAAACAAATGAAACCAATCGCAGCAACAAACAAAGTGACCCAACCAAAAACTTGGCATAGTATAAGGTAAGCCCAAAGCAGGGAGAATGAGCAAAGTAAAGGCTAAGCACAAATTCAGGTCATACAACATGAAACCAACAACTCTAAGTCCATATAGGTGATATACCATGTTGATACTGAATATACAAATTCCATATACCAAAGGTATGCAGAAAAACTGTATATAATTGGTATATTCCTTATATCTTTTAACTCAGAAACCAACACTTAATACTCAACAAAAAAGGGTTTGTTCTACTTAGTATTTTAACACTTCAATTTAATAACATAGGGATAGATTTTTTATTTTTTATTTTTTAAAGAAACCAGAACACAGGTGTAGTGCATATGACAAGTAGTATAAGAAAGTCAAAAGGTCCAACAAATGTAGTGAAGTGTCCTCTCAAAAAAAAATAAAATGAAAACGTTTAGTGCCATTTTATGAATTTCAGAGCTGTTTTAACATGGACTTCACCCATAATCCTATTTGTTTCAAAATCTAAAGGGTCCCGTAAGGTGTAATTTTGCATAGGGGAACCCCAGCAGCCTGAAATGAGGAAGATTAGGCTGTGTTTGACTAGAAACTCTGAGCCATATCAACCCTCTTTCTGGCTCTAGGTAAGTCACACCTATGGGTCAATCACCCGAAGTGACAACCTCCCCATTCAAATAACACACACACCCACACAAGACCTTAAGCTAGGTAAGTTTAATACAAGCAAAGTGTTTCAGAGAAAGCAAGTAACACTAGCACAATATCCAGTTTGAAAAAAAAAAAAAAAAGTAACACAACATAGGCAGTTTTGACATGGAAACATTAAGCAAACATAAAAGGGACATGTCTCAGGTCATTTTCTAACAATGAACACTAGAATCAACTAGTTTAGCCTCAAATGACAGTCTTAGTAGAATCAAGTAAAGATAAGAGTAGACATGGATTTCCTATACTAAATCTAACAAAAACAGACTGAGCATTGTTATGATTTTCTACAACTAATCAACTCTCCTTAACACTGTTAATAAACTAAAACAAGCTTTACTACAACTTTTAAATCTAATTTCAAATCAGGTTGCACTTGATCATGTTTTATATTTACATTAGATTAGTTAATCAGACCTCTATATAGTTATAGAGGATTTCTAGTTTACTTAACTATGCCTAATGAAACTGAAACATGTTAGTATGAACACTAATCAGTTGCCACATTAAGGTATTCAAAACACAGACCTACATCTAGGTTATACTAGTTGTTCAGAGCATAACTAAGTTCAAACAGGACCAACAGTGCTTAAGCATGATTTTAAGTTGGATTAACAACAAAGCAAAGCTATTCTGACATGACACAGATTAAACTAACTATTAAACAACAATTTTAAAAAAAAAACTAAACAAGCAATTAACATCTATAAACATGATTAGACAGGAATTGAAAATACCTGAATATACTAAGCTAGCAACTAGTAACTAAACAAAAACAACAATTAACACCACATAAACAATGACTAGACTAATAACCATACATACGCAGAAAAGATAAAATAAAATAACTAAAAGGGAAGAAGATTACCTTTTGCGAGTGCAGCCACTTGTCGAGGTTTGAACTTGGAAGATTTTACTTCCTCAACCCCAAATACTCGAGCCACACACAAACAAGAATAAAGAAAAATATTTAAAAACTTAAATCGAGAAATCAAAGTTTCAAAGCAGATATGCCAAAACTTAAGTATTTCGAGTTCTTTGGGAATATATATGATATTCGGTCTATGCAAAGTGTGAATTGGGGGTTCTATTTATGAATTCCCTCGGTTTTAACTGACAGTCCGAGACACTATTTTCTGACATTATCAAGGCTGTTGATTTTTCCTTAGTTTTGCACTATAACCAACAGACGTCTGTCGGTTTTGTCCTGATGTATTTAGCCCTTTTTTAGTAGTATGTACCTCTAAAATGTGAGTTCTCGATAATTTTTTTCTTCATAATTTCAATCAAATTCAACCAACAAAGTTCGATGAATATTTTGGAGGAGACTAAAAGTGTTAACTTTTGACGAACTTAAAGAACCAAAACTGTTAAATGCATACTTAAGGAACTATTCTTAACCTACCCTCGGGATCATTTATGTCGTTTTCACAAAATCAAACACTAGTAATGTTGAAGTGTAACACCCGTCCTTTTGTAATTCCAAATTCCAAATAAATCGTCGGAGTTGGCGGGAAATAACTCCCGGGCAATGTCAGAGGTTTCAGAAATAAGGTCACTCTTCGTATCACTAGCATCTGAACTGCAGTCCATAAATCCAACGACCGGAAATGAATCTCCGAATCTGGACGTCACAATCACAAACCTCAACCGTTCGTTTAATCTGTCCGAAACAACAACTCCTAGAGTTAGGGTTTTGGATACTGCCCTTTCTCTTATGTGCTTCACCTCGTCCCAGGTCATCGATCATATCTCATCACAAAATGTAGAAATTAATCCCTCTCTATCAATTTGTTTTGTCTTACTTTTCTTTTTAGTCCATTTAAGAAAAACGGAAAATTACGCTCTATGTCTATTTTTGAAATTACCCCCTACTTTGAGTTTGTTACCCGACTTTGTGTATAAACACCTTTTATACAAGGTTGATACATTATGTATAATGCTTTCCCCATGTATAATATTGTATATTGGACTTCGTAGCATAATAATTTATGTATATTTTTGAAAATTTCCCAATAAAAATTGTCTCTTTTCTTTTTTGGCAACGTTTAATTTCAACTTTCCACGTGACTTGCTTGATTTTGATATATTCTACATATCTTTAATTTAAGGCTGCAAGATTCAAAAGACTTCTTTAATTTCTTAAACTCTGTGCCAAATCAAAACCAACAAACAAATTGAAATGGAGGGAGTATAAGAAGAAGATAATAATGAGCCTTATTTATTTTTGAATATTCGAATTTGACATATTTCTGCAATTTTGTGATTACTTGTAGGTCTTTGATTGTACGATCGAGTACTTGGTGAAGACAATTGCTACAGTGCTATCTTCTTCAATTGAATGCAAAGTTCTCAGAACTGCTGACGGAGAGGTTCTGCGAATTGGTGGATCGATTTCGGGTCAGGACTGTACCAGAATAGTTGAATGGTTTGCTGATGTTCTACAGAAACTTGAAAGATTTCAACGTAATTGTCTCTTTCAACTATGGTGTTTTAAGTGTCTGGTGATATATTTATTTAAAAGCTGCTTACTTTGTGTAGAAAAGATTTTAAATGACGAAATGTCATGTAGACCTCTAAACAATACAAGATGATACAATACAACACAATACGATATATTATAAAACAATATGTAACAACCATCCAAGCAGAGTGTAAATGCACCGGTTGTAGTTTAGAATCATGGTGAGTGAAGATGTTAAAAGGAGACTAGGTTGACCTAAGATGGAAGGAAATTTTCTCTAAAGATCTATAATTTCTTGGAATCCATGAAGACCTAGCCGAAAATAGAACATAATGGAAGAAAAAGATGTCTATAGGTGATACCAATTAGTTGTGATTAAGGTTTAGTTATGTTAGTATGTTTACTTAGGTCCTATGTTCTGTGGGAGTCTTTTTTTTCATGCCAGAGGTTTGGTTTCTGGATCAGCATTATCAGTAGAAAAATAGAAATATAAAAAGATGTTAAAGAGTTTGTAGAATTTACATATCTGATTTGCTGTTGATTGTAGTCTTTGCTAATTATAATTAAATTTAAACTTATTTGTTGAAATGTCTGGCATGTTTTATGTTTTTCCAGCAGATTTTTCTCGAATGATTTTGTATGCTATTGTGAGAGTGGCAGTGCTAGCATCAGGTGTCCACTATTTACTGAAATTGCCTCCTATGCTTGACCTGCGATCTATTGATGGAAGACACTCTGCTTTGCTGAAACAGTTACATTGTCAAAATGAATTTAACATTGAGAGTGGAAAAATACCGCTAAGGTTGGTTAAACCAGTTTTTCTATAATTCATGGATTTGTTATTGCTGGATCCTCTGTTTTTGAACCTACTGGGTGGTAGGCCTACTTTTATCGCTAACATTGGAGAATATTTTGGAATTCTATGTGATCTAGTTACTGCAATTTTTCTTGAAGTTCTGATTGAACATGCTGAATGTTGCATCATGTCTCTTAGAAGTCACTGGAGACAAAAGACAGCTTGGACTAAAGTAAGAAAAAGAACAGTACTCGTGATGGTCCTAGTTATATTTACTGGATTGACATGCCTTGATTAAGTTGGTAATTCATGCATATCTTTTTTAAATATAGAAAATGAGAAAGATTACATTTGGTGTTGAGGCTGTATAGTGTAATGATACAAGAGAAATGATAGTGTTGATTTCCTGTCCTAGTAAATGGGAAATGCTATATTTAAAAATGCTGGTTGTGTCCTTCAAGATAAATATGCTACTAAGATACATTGCAGAAACTGTTGTGTTAATTACATGAGTGTTTAATCTTGTCAACATGTGCATCCCATTCATATTAATGCCTGAATAGAGCTGTCTGGAAGAAAACTCAGTTGCTTCTTAATTTGTTTTGGTGCAACCCAGCTAATGATAGCACTTATTCCATAATCTTTTCCTTTGCTCTGCAGGTTGCTCTCATGGCAACTAGATCACACGCTTCTGAAGTATGATGTATCTCAAATTTTGCAAGAGACCATTAAGAGACCTTTCCTTTGTTTAGAAATGGAATTTCATGAGAGGAAAGAATGGCGTTCAATTATTATATCTTTGGTACTTTCTCCTTTCATGTTTATTGAGACAAGGTCCCTGTTGCATAATTGGTTTCTACTGACGTAAGTACGGCACCTGTTTTTCTTTTCTTCTTTCCTGTTGTCAGTAAGGTTACTGCACTGATAACTCCAGTAGATTCTAAAACCTTTTTATGCTATATGCCCGCATAGATATTTTGTACTGTATTGTAATATTTTTATCTCATTCGTCATTTTCTTCTCAGATTTCTCTTCGAACGATAAACTCATGGCTCTCTGCAATGCAAAACTCTAATGAATTTGAAATTTCCCTGTTGTAAGATCTTTGGGTTCCTCATATTGTTACACTGCTATTTTGCAGGGGTTTGGCTTCTATTTTAGAGCTTCGAGTTAAGCTGGTCTCCCTGGTGCTAGATATTATTTCCAGACCAATGTGGTGGGACATATCAATGGATCTTGGATCAAAACTTCCATTTTCACATGCTTACTTTCCATGCAAGAAGCAGATTTTGAGGAGTTTGACTGGACCTTTGTCCTTGGAATCTTTGGAGTTTCTAGTTCATGAAGTTTGCAAGCCAGTTGATGCATTTTCAAAGAAAGCTGTAAATATTGCACAAGTAAATCAAAGTTCTACTTGGTAAGTTCTTGTTTCATGGCATTTCACACAATTAGTTTCCCACTGTCTGAGTTTGTGGCTAATGTAGTACTGTTTCTGCTATTCACTGTCAGGGCAACAACAATAACCTTCCCTTCTTGGTTCATTTTCGCCTCTATTTTGCTCTTCTCAGAAAAGAGTTTGTGGGACAAATACTGCTCAACATGCATATATGGAGCAGGTAATCTTAACAATTCACAGGACGTTAAAGCTCCTTTTCTTGCTACTGCTGCAAAGTTTATAGCATGGAGTTTGAACCCTACTGGTGGATCCTACTTGGAACTTTTAGTTGATTATCTGACTAAATTTTCAAAATCATGGACTATTAAGAAGTTTGGCTCTGATGAAGGCAATGAGACAACTCTTTGTGGCAACAAGGAAGTTAGGCGATCCCTGTCTTTTAAGAAGGAAATGGTGAATACCCTGGATTCCAATTGCCATGCACTTGTTTTCTGGCTTAAAGAATTTCAGGACATGTACATTTGGCACTCAAACAAAGTAAATGAAAGCTCTACTCCAGATAAAGAACGAACACCAGGTGTTAGGATACAGAAGAACATGTTATTTAGGAGGATACCAATAGGCATCTTGTTCGGATGCTTGAATCATATAAGTGATGCTGAATGTGAACTGCTTTTGCATTATGGTGCAACTGGTACACTTGTGCAATTCACCGGAGGACACCCTGGAAAGAAGAACAGGAAATCTAACCATGAAAGGCAAAAAGGCTTGATAGCATGGGCTGAGACATACACAGGAAAAGAGGCTACAGCAGGAGCGCGTATTGTCTTTGACATAACTGATGTAACTGAAAGTATATCAGCTTCTATGTTTGAAACTGAGGAATGTGGACTCAATTTTGTGTGCGACGTGAAACTAAAGGTTGGGAGATATCTATTCAAGTGTGTAAAAAGGCTACTCCAACTGACACCGGAGAAGAACAACATACAGCTGAACGTGAAGGATCTCTATAACAGAATGCTGCGGTGGAGACTTCAAGGGCGAGATGTTTTTCAAAATTATAGGGAATTAGATGAAATAATAGATGCCTGTGCTTCAGCAGCCTTTTGAAGACCCCGTATAACATCAACCGAATATGCAAAATTGAAAAGGCACGGGCCTTAAGAAATCGTTTTGGTGGCATGGTGCTGCTTTGTAGAAGTATTATCCTCAAGTAAGCAATCATTTTGTTTCAAAGTTATGTCGATAGTCCTACATTGTATATAGGTCTTCCGTGCTGATGTCCATTTTTTACTGACATAGTGCAAGCCTACCCATGCATTTCTTAGATATCTTACTATTGACAGTTCTTCCTCTGAATGTCATCATATGTCATCTCTTTGTGTTATCCACAACTGATGTTTTGAGCTGTGCTATATCTCCTTTGGGATTCAAGCACAAAGAGGTGGGCATCTGGGATGGGATTATAGAGAAAACTGAAATGAAGCTCTCAAAATGGAAGTCTCAATACCTATCCTTAGGGGGTAGATTGATCCTGATAAATGCAGTTTTAGACTCCTTGCCTACTTATGTGATGTCTATGTTTCCTATTCCAGCTGGGATGGTGGATAAACTTGACAAGCTCAGAAGATATTTTCTCTGGAATGGGAATAAGGAAGGCAAGGGTATGCATTTGGTGAATTGGGATGATGTACAACATGATAAGAAAGTAGGGGGTCTTGGTGTTAGGAATTTGAAACTGCACAATAACTGCTTTTGATGAAGTGGTTATGGAGATGTGAGAATGAAGCTTTGTGGAAGGAGGTGATTAAGAATAAATATGGCCAGACAAGTCAATGGTGCACTGATGAAGTGGTCAGTACTTATAGTGTATCAGTTTGGAGGACTATAAGGAATTTGTGGCGCAGTCTTAACAAACATTTAGTTTATAAGGTGGGTGATGGCAGTAAGATACAATTTTGGAATGAAGATGGAATGGGCAAGTACCTCTGATGAATATTTTCCCTGATCTATTTACCATATGTAGCAGCCCTGAAGCTACTGTGGCAGAATCTTGGACCCCTCAAGGGTGGAATATTTGCTTCAGAAGAAATTTAAATGATTGGGAAATAGACAGGGTGGTTGAACTTCAGATGCAATCAAATGGAAATACCGTAATGATGGGAGGTTTTCAGTTAACAGAGTACACAAGCTGGAAGTGTTGGTGCAACCAGGAGGAAGTACAGGTCCATGGTCAAAGGTATGGAAAAATGTGGTTCCATATAAAATAAAGTGCTTCACTTGGCTTGTGACCAGAAAAGCTTGTCTCACACATGAAGCTTTACAGAAGAGGGGAATTCAGTTGGTCTCAATATGCTTTCTTTGCAATGAGACTGCAGAAACAAACAGACACTTGTTTCTGCACTTTAGACGGAACTCATCTGTTGTCATTATTCTAGTCTCACAGGAAACAGTTGGACCATGCCAGAACACACAGCTGAACTACTTAGCTGCTGGATCAGAAGAGGGGAAACAAGTCTCAGAAGAAATGGCGGAGAGCAGTTCCATGATGTATCTAGTGGACAATTTGGAAGGGAAGGAATAGGAGGTGCTTTGAGGAGAAATTAAATACTCTGCATAAAATTAAGTGGACTTGTCTTGTAAATTTTCATTTCTGGTGTCAAGAAGCCAATATAGAGGGTGCAGATCAATTGGTAGACTTTTAAGGAGCCTTGGAAATAGCTCTTGACTCATAGCTTTCTGTTGACAACTTTTTGTAGGTCTCCAGCTTATCCTTGATGCTGAGGAATACAACTTACCAGTTTCGAAAAATAGATTAAGAAACTCCCCTCTCCCAGGAAAACAATAAATATAGAGCAACTTGAGACAAAAATGACCTTTACGAGATGAAATTGATATTGGCAAGCCATCTTACTGAAGCAAGCGAACGCGTAGCACAACTTAAATATTAAGGTAAGCACAAAAGGATGCAAAGCTATAGAAATAATCTAACCTGCTGACATAGTTTTGTACGATAGAATTATTACAAAGAAAAAGGGAAATTGGCTCCCTTGCAAATTCTATTATTTCACGAGCAGCTTTACTACTCCCTCGACTTGGTTTTCAACCATTTGGTGGAAGGGTGGCGGGTGACCCACAAATTGGTCGTATACAAATATATACATAATTTATTTGTATGGAATACTTAAAGTCACAGTGACTTATTGTATTCAAGATGCTGTACAATTCCTTCAATCCGTAAACTGACTAGCAGCTTTTGTGGAAATTCTGAAATCAAAGCTTGCGGAGGAGCAAGGATAATTACGAAGCTATCCCCTCTGTAATCTGAGTATATCTGTACTGAAATGAATAGACGTTGCTCCATTAGTTGCCTTTAAAAACCTTTGTCAATTTCAGCTGCAAATAGCATCCACAGCTAGTTTCTTAGAGGTACTTGGACATGGATCCCCTCCAAAGACTTCAGGCTGTACATTTACTGAACAAGATTGCTGTCCAATGCGATATCCCATATGAAAATTCCGGGAAGTACAAATAAACGGGTCAATGGCATTTTACAGATTAACCAATGATGATAAATGAATGAGATCAATGATTTATTAAACTCATGCTTTTAGATACAAACTAAAATTCAGAAGTTTGAATGACACCAGAAAATAGCAGCCCATTAGTCTACAGGAAAACCTTTAATCCTTGGTCTAGATGAAGACTAGGTAATTCTATAATCAACAACAACATACCCAGTGTATTTCTATAATGCAAAACAGGAATTTGACAATACCTTTTCAAATGCATCATTCGACTTATGAGCATGGCAGCTACCTTCATGAGAGTTTCCGCAAGTTCCTTGTGGTAACCCATAACTTGTGAACTGTATGTTTGAGATTTTCTGCCCAGCTGGGCACCATAAATGAGATTTTGGTTGCAAATTGTTAGATTTTCCAGAAGTTGCCATTTGCCAATTTTTAAGACTTGGCTGGCCTTCAACAATATCAGCAGAAACTCTGGCTATTGATCTTCTGGCCAAAGAAATTCCTGCTGGGTCACCTCCCCATTCTTCAAACACTACCAACAGATTCCCACTTGGTTTCAGCCATGATCGTGGGACATGATACCTGAAATTAACAGTTTCATAATGATAGTTGTATTTTCTTTCAAACAAGAAGTTGTATTTTTATTTTTGATGACAAGGAAACCCCTAGCCGCTACCTTTCGGGTGCGCACAGGGTAAACCCCGCTCCTGTGCATTAGCCCGCAAACTACACATGAGGGATAATCCGCACTAGGCAAGTCCTGTGCCATGAGCTCGACCCAAAAGGCAAATCCCCTACTGTCATAGGTAGGGGGTTTCGAACATGAGACCTCCCTTATGGAAGTCCCATGCTCAACCAACTGAGCCACCCTTGCCGGTAACAAGGAGCTATAGTTATAGTTCCATATTTTTTCAAGCTTCCTGTGTTTGCCTTTTCTTCCCCTTATTACCTAGTTTGAAGTAAGCTAATATTAGGCATTACTCAGTATATTTGACTTTTAAGAAGTGTATCCTAAGGAATATGAGACGTAAAATGCCTCTCTCATCTCTTTCTGGTTTTTAACTTTTGTTCTTGCCTCCTACTAAGTGAGATTGTCATCTGAAACTTTCCACCAAACTTGAACTACTACTCTATAAAAAAAAGAAACATGAGGAAAAAAAAAAATGGCCCCAAAGGCTGCTGAGACTTCTGGAAATCCCTTAGAACCTTACCATCTTTGAGAAGGCTGTCCGCAATTAGTCTGACATTTCTTCTCGTTGAACGTTCCAGCATAATTGCATTTGCTACAGTCACCTTGTGCTATGTATCCAGGCCAGTGGCGACCTACGCCTTCACCATTTATCCATATCTGACCTTTTCCCATACTTCCCATATCCAAAGCTAGTGGGTCATTTCCTTCAGGTGCATCGAATGTAGCCTGGAAAAGATGTTAGTGCGACAGAATGATTTTCAGGATCATAAAACTGATAAAAACATGTGAACATCTTGTTTATGATGTTACCAGGATCCTGTGTTACAGCTTTGTGTGCACCAGTAGTAATCTTACCTTGTACCAAGTCAGGGGCTGCTTTTGAGCCAACAACGAATCTTTAACCCATTCAACAGAGGAACTCCCACTTAAGGTGTCAAGACTTAATGTTTCACCTTTCAGACCAACCTGCAAAAAATAAAATCACCAGGTTTTATAGAATAGAACAGAGAATAAAACATAGAGGGCGGACAGGGGGAGGGGATCCTTTAGCTTTGTTTCCGTCCTCAAAAATTACATATGCAAAGCTTCTTGTTATCATCTCAAATCAGGCTTGGGAATCTAGACAGAACCCTTGGTAAATGAGAGCAGTAGAAGTAGTGAGCGAACCTTGTAGGCCCATCTTTGTTTTGTCAAATCTCTTGTCCCCTCATTGAGACCACTTAATGTGACTGGACCAAGAACTCCAACATTCCACTTCTCAAAATGCAAGCCAACATTCTGGATTGGACTTAAACAACATAAGAAGTAGAATTACAATTGCTAATTCAAGAAAACATAGAAACAGGACGTAGAAAACTCACTGGCAGACCTACAGCAACACTGAGCATAGAAATCTTATTAATACTGGCTCTTAGTTTCACGTTGCCACTATACGTCAACTTGGGGTTCTCTAATCCTCCATAAACAGTCCCTATCAGAAGGCAAAGTATAAAAAGCCAAAGGGTGATAAGAATAGACTTTATAGATGTATTTATCTACAACACCACTCTGCCAGCAGGTCTAAGTACTTGATAGTTGGCCATTGATGAAGACATGCAAGGCATGACCAGCAGACATAACAGTGAGAAGAGGTTCGTTTTCATTCTTTAGAAATCCTTCCTCAGATGCTATGCTTACACTGGAGGAAGTGCACAGAATGATTATTCTAGTCATCCAAGTACCAAGTAAAACTAGAAACGAGTTAAGAAAGGTAAATATATAAATATAAAGATATAAATATACTTACTCTGTCATGTACCACAAATAGTCTGAGGAATCTCTTGTAACATTTATCTGCTCCCATAGTCCACTGGTTGAAAGTGTATCGCTATCATCAGTGGAGGGAGTTTCTTCAGTGTATGACTCCCAAGATAATCCACCACCAACAGGTGTCATCTTCATCTGCAAGCTTTGGGAGCTAATCTGCAGCAGTTCACAGAGGATATTAAGACTTTTGGTCCTAAATGTCCATATATTTTTCAACTACTTTATTGTGACTGCTGTTTGAAATAAATTAATCTGGCCCTGGTTGATATGACATTTTCCAGGTCGAGAAACCAATTATCTGCAGTACTAAAAATTGATTTGATAAAAGCACTGGTTTCCTTCTAGGTTGAAAGAAGGATCCTCTTTCATTACCCTAGCAGTGTTGTAGATAGCAGTTTTGCAATCAGGAAGAATGCTGATGGACCACGGAGGCAAGTCATATTGCATATTCTGAAAAGTGACTTTAACTGAATAAATTGGGTCATAGTTGGACAAAAATGCAGCACAAACTCCGGATTTTGAGCTATAAACGTGAGCCTGTGTTTGATGGAGGTAAATTAGTTTCGGAAGAATATCAAGATATTAAATTCAACCAGAAAATTTGAATTGTCTACATCACTAACCTCTTGATTTTTTCCGAGCCAAGTGACTGTTGCATAGGATGAAACCAAGGCTGGTTCAGATAGCTTGATAGCTTTATGCAAGTCTCTCAAGTGCCCATATTTAGGTTCATTCAGCAGCCCTGTTACACCATAGAGCAAACCTTGAAGTCAAGCATGCAACAGTTACTACTTGCTAGAAATAATTTTCCTGCTTTTTCTTTTGGTTGCACAGATGATTATATATATATTTTTTTGATATCAAAAAAAAAAAATATATATATATATATAATCATCGTGGTTCTATAATTCTATTACTTGTTTAGTCGTGGTTCTGTTTCATACCATATTCATCTAATGGGGCGTCATAATCATAACTAGTGGCAATGAAACGCCCTGCAGCTGTCCGGCCAAAATTTGTTCCCCCCTGGTACTGCAGCCAAGACGATATATTATTATCAGTTATAAAATCCTCTAACTGATAAGTTTGCGTAAATTAAAAGGATTAACTAACCATGTAATAATTGAAGAATGAACCATTATTTTGAATAAACCTTGCAACTGCAAATGCCACATCTTCAGCAGGTCGCTGAGGAACTGGACCACCAAATTTTGTAAACCTGAGCATGGTAGAATAGAAAGATTGATGAAAATTCAACTGAACTGAAGCAGTTCCACTCATACAGTTGAATTCGTGGAATTTACCAGGCAGTCCAGACTTCTGTCCACATTTTAGGTTTGTAGGGTTTATTAG
This sequence comes from Lycium ferocissimum, assembly GCF_029784015.1. Classification (NCBI taxonomy): domain Eukaryota; kingdom Viridiplantae; phylum Streptophyta; class Magnoliopsida; order Solanales; family Solanaceae; genus Lycium; species Lycium ferocissimum. Next base: position 59,220,740 of record NC_081352.1, read on the forward strand.
GTGTAAACTTTTCGCAGTAGAAACCATTGCAAGTATTTATCTGTAGCAAGGAAAAAAATAGATCTTAACATATTTAAAGAAACCAAAACTGTTGAGAAATATAGATGATTAAGAGGAGTGATATTAGCTTACAACAGGATCAGGGGCATCTTCTTGCTTACACATGATCCATGGGACTCCAGTGTCTAGACCTACAGCCATTTCAGCTGCCCATTTTGCATAAGGTTTACCAGGGGCACCAATTTCCCACTCTACTGGACCATACTCGTTTTCTATCTGCCACATTTCATTAAGTAACAAAATTGGTTTTCAAACATGATTTCTAAGTAACCAAAAAAGTTAAGGGGAATAGAAAATTAGGAAAAAGAAAAAAACACGCAACACAACATAACCATGCCGCCTCAACCTCAATTAACTAGAGGCAGATCTAAGTTTGTTAGTTTATGAGTTCTGGATCAAAAACGCTTTCGCTTATTGGGTTCTGGATATTTGTACATTTTAAATGAATCTTTTAGCACAATATAGGAGTTGAGCCCAAGCGTTTCGGTTATGACGAACACGAAAACTATAAAGGTGGCTTCGCTCCTACAATTAAGTTGGAGTCAGCTAATATAAATCTTCACTGACTATACTTCTTTAGTTGATGTTCATTGCAGGCTAACATTATACAAAACAAAAACAAAAACAAAAATAAAGTACTAGAAGCTCTCTATATTTTCTATTGGTCTTAAAATATTTACTTGGGCTACAAGACTCCTAAAAACATAGGACATTACATTAAGTAAATATACTAACATAAATAAAACAAATTCCTACTGATTTCTGGATACACAGTAAAGACAAGCCTTAAGAATATTTTCAAACCTGCGCCATAATAATTGGTCCTCCTTGAGGTTCAAACAAATTCTCTGACTTCATCATGTTCACAATTTTCTCAACAAATTCTTGCATAGCCACCTTCATCATAGTCAAACCAGTAAACATAACAGAAACAGAACAAATTAAAATCCAGTTAGAGTAGTTTTGAAGAGTTCCAGAATTTGAATCAAACCTTAAAAGGCTGGTTATCTGCTCTAAATTCCATTCCTGGCACATATTTTAACCAAACAGGAAAGCCCCTGCACCAAAAGTCAGAGTATAAATGCAGGGAAAATGTAAACTATTTTAGCCGCCTCAAATGTTATATTTTTGAGCTTTTATATATGTTACCCAAAGTTCCATTCTGCACAAACGTAAGGGCCGATGCGGAGATTAAGATAAAGTCCAGCTTGTTGTACTAGTTTAATGAATTTAACTAGATCATACCTCCCCTCAAAATTAAACTGAAAAAGGAATGAAGCAAAAAAGAAAAGAGTTAATGTTATAATCTGAGGATAAAATGTGAAGTTAAAAGAGTTGAAAGCATTTACTTTTCCAGGAGAAGGCTCATGCGCATTCCAGAACACGTAAGTCTCAATAACATCTAAGCCTCCATCTTTAGCTTTTTGTATAAGATCAGGCCACATCTGCAATAACCAAAAGGTAAATCACAAATTTCATTTCAGTCAAAAAGATTTTTGGAGACAAGAAAACCAACAATTTTCAACAAATATTACAGCTAAACAAAACAAGTAATCTCTCTGCCCATTTTAACTGTCGTTTTAGCTCAAAAAATTTGTCCCAAAATAACTGTCACTTTAGGATATCAAGACTAAAACTGACAGTTTTTTCTAACTATATCCTTAACGTTAAAGAAATATGCACAATATTTAAGAGGAAAAATCAATATACTTTTATTAAATAGGGTAACTTAGTAGACTATACCTCATTGTATTTATTATTGTTTTTAATGAGCGTGAAAAGAACTAAAACGACAGTTAAAATGGGATGGAGAGAGTATATATCAGAAGCTATAAAGACACAAAAAGGAAGAATTTTTTAGACCAAAGAAACATTAAAAAAAACCAAATAATACGAAGAAAATTAAGACATACACATTGGTCAAGTATGAAAATATAGCAAATGATACTAGCTAGTTACCTCGGGAGTGCTTCTTGGATAGTGAATAGAACCAGAAATGAGAATTCTTCTCTTCCCATTAATGACTATGGCTCTATCATCATAGGTGACACTTGCTCTCATTGAGGAAGAAACCAATGAAAATAACACTACAAAGAGCAGTAGTGACACATTTATTCTCACCATCTTTCACACAGAAAAAAGAATTATACACTTGAGAAGCAAATGAATGCAACTATATTTATAGAAACAATGTGGTATGTTTTCTTAGCATTTCTGGTGTGAATCATATTTATGTAGGTTTAAGGTGCTTTTTGGTTTTGTGAGGAAAATGAGGAACAGAAGTTGCAACTGCCTTATAGAATCATGAAAATGGGGTCCACTTTCCTTAGATAGAAGCTCACATTTTCGTGACACGAAACTTAGGTTATCCAAATGATATATCTTAAAGCTATGTTGTTATTTTCGTTAATTTTTGGATTATAGCAAATGTTGTTTTGGAATGAAATATTTGTGATAAAAAGGGGTAAGGTGCTGCTCTTACTTTTCTTCAAATAGGCGGGCATCTGTTGGTTCTCTTTTACTACATGTTTTCTCACAAAGGAAAAGAAAAGTGTAGCGTATACATAAAAAATATATATAAGAAAATGACTGATATTGCTATGAACATAAAAGACTTCCAAAGGGGAATGTTGTGGGGTTGGGGTGGTGGGTGGGTGATGGGGGGGGGGGGGTAATTTCTAAAGTTAAAAGTTTGAGGATTGAAATTGAGATAGAGCATCTTTTTTCATGTCCTAAAGTAGTTAATCTCGTTTTAAAAGATGCTTTAATTCCCACTAAATTGTACCGCTAAATTGGGGTGTGGCACACCCCCTTAAAAAGTTAATTAAAGACATTGAAGAAGGGTAATTTTGAAAAAAAAAAATTAACTAATATATCTTTGGACTTTGAAAAATTCATTTATTTGGATTGTAAAAAAAATATCAGAAATTCATTTATATTGCAATGGAGGAAAGACGTAATAAAGCAGGTGGTCTTTAATTTTTGCCCTCAAATTGGTGGTCTTTAATTTTTTCCCTCGCCTTCACCCTAGTTGAGTTCGAACCCCGATAAAAAAAAGCGCATTTTTTTTAAAAAAAATTTTTGATTAGTATTGTAGCGTTTTAATTCCGAAAAGCAGCAAATTTTTTAAAGGCGAAAAATTAAAAATACCCAGTGATTGGGCAATCCTACAAATTACCCAATTAAGTATGACTTTAGTTTTTGGGTTCTTTTACTTCTTTCCAACAAATTCCCATGCCATATATTTTGGAATAATTACTTTCTATATCAAGTTGGAACAACAATGCTATCAAAATTGACCCATATTTTACTTTCTTACCCAATTTGATCCACTTTGTATATGACTTGATTTTTCTTTCCATTCCTTAAGCCCAGCGTTTAAGACCTACTTCTAATTTTTGTTCTTTCTTCTTTCTTCTTCTCCTTCAGTTAAAATCTTGTAGGAACATCCTCGGTTGTAGTCGTTTATTGAACAACTGTTGATATCCTGTGGTGGCATACAGAATGACTGTTAATATCATATAATGTAATTACCCAACAACAACATTTATTTTTGCGAAGAAGTTTGGACGGAAATTTTTTGACTCTACAACTGGATGCTCTTAAAAACAGAATCGTATTTTTTTTCTTTCTAAATTCAAATAGCATTGCAAATTCGTGCTTTAATCTAGATGGGTGTGATTAAAAATGGTATTATTGATTGGGTGAGGCAAATTCTGTTGGACCTGTCTTGAGCTGATTGAATCTTCTTTTTCTTCTTTGTGGTAATTTTGATGGTGGTGATGGACAGAAGGTATTTCCCAGTGTATAATATTGTATATAGGTGTATACACACCTCTTATACACTATTATACATGTTTATACACCCATATACATAATGTAATCAGTGCAGATCTATGTTTTATACCTACTTATACAATATTGTATAATTGTGTATAAGTGCATATTTTCGTATATAATATTGTATAAGTATATTTTTTTAGTGTATTTACCTACACATTATACAATATTGTATAATTGTGTATATGTGCGTATTTTCATTTATAATATTGTGTAATTATATTTTTTTTAGTATATATACCCACACATTATACAATATTGTATAATTGTTTATAAATGTGTATAAGTGCGTATTTTCATGTATAATATTGTATAATTATATTTTTTAGTGTATATACTTAATAATTATACACTTTCATACACCTATATACATAATGTAATTGTCTTTGTATATAAGTGTATAACATTGTATAAAAGTGTTTTTGGATTATATTTTTGCAATGTAAATTATCGGCTATATTTTTGCAATGTAAGTCAGCCAAGTGTACATTTATGAAATTTCCCCATATAATTTTGGTTAAATTTCTTGTTAGGTAGGGCTCATCATTGCCCATCGGATATACCCTTGATCGAGTTTTTTCCTATTTAGGGTCATTGTATATATGGGATTAATAGGAATAACCACGTAGAAATAAAAACCAAATCCCAAAGCACTATATACTTGATACTTGGTCACTCTATTATATTTTGATGCAGTTCAAACCACCGACCTAAAAAGGTTATAACTTTTGGGAGATTCAGTTAGAAAATGATCTTTCTGTTAGCTTTTGTCAGCGTTGAACTGTAGTACAGCTTTAAACAAATCTAATAATTTTAATTTAGATCTTGTATTTATATCAAGGATTCCATTAAATATAGATAAATATTTAACACAAACCGAATAGCTAGAACTAGCTATGCATTCAGTAACAAAATCAGAACTCATAAATTTTAAATTTTTACTCCGCCTCTAAATCTGGAGTTATAATTCCCATTGACCAATCTAAATTATCTTAGAGTAAAGAGTATGAAATAATGGATTGCATTTTGTGATGTTATATTTATGTAGCTACAAGTCATGATTCATTACAACAAACTAAACATCTATAAAAAGCTCATCTCATAACATGAAGAAAGATGAAATTTAAAGAAAAGAACACGAGAGTTAACAATTAGCTACAAAGAATTCCGAATTCTGTCACCCAATTTTTTTTTCCGGGTTGTAGAATCTTCTTCTTCTTCTTTCTTTTTTTTGTTTTTTTTGTTTTTGTTTTTGTAAATAGGTCCATTACAATAAGTTTGCATGAAAAGAAACACAGAAACAAAAGACAAAATAAACCACAACGGTCCCTGTTTGCAACTTTGGATTGTCGAGAATGCAAGCCGTACAAGAAAAAAAGACACACTTTTGAAGCCAAAGCCAACGTATCGGAAAAGATAAGGGGAAAATAAAATAAAATTGACCAACAATAACAAGCCAAGCAATACTCGAGAAAGTGACCAATAATAACAAGCTATGCCTCAATTCCAAGCATATCAAAATATAAAAAAAAGAATCGAACCAAGAAAAAATAAAAATAATTATGATTGTACTTCAAATTCCAAGCAAGTCGGGACATGAAAGTATCAAAAAAGAAAATTAAAATACATTCCACCATCAAGAAGTATGGCAAGCTGTTATCCAAACACGATTATGTGTCCACCTTATCAAATTTTCAGTTATATAGTGTACCCACCATTACGCAGCAATAAAGCTCTCTTTCCCCCCAACCACAACAAAAAAAGAACCTTCCACCAAAAAGAATAACTAAAATAAAGCATTTAAGGAATGAGAGAATAATGTGAGTATTGCTGTTGAAACAAGTGACGGTGACTATGCGGAAGGGTCAAATTTGCTCCAATAGTATGCGAAAGGTTTAAATTTACCATCTGTTTTAAAAAATTGATCCTTAATCACATGGCACTTGACATTACCGGATGCTAAGCTTCCACCTTTAAAAATAAGGGCTTCCATTTCGCATAGTTTAGGAGCAAATTTGACCCCAACCAGTAACAACAAGGGCATATTTGACCCCAACTATTGACAAAGGCAAATCTATTCAACTTCGCATAGTTTAGGGGCAAGTGTGGCCATTTGCTTTTTATTTAATTATAGTCTCAACATGCCCCCTTACGTGCGGGAAAGATTCTTTTCTTTCTCTTTGGCCAAGCATTTGAAAATTCTTTTTGATAGTGGGTGGCGGTGAGATTCGATCCTTAGAATCTCTGCTTGCTCTGATACCATGTGATAGAATTAAAAAAATTGGAAGGTTCTACCAAGTGGGACCCCCTGGGTCTCATATATATATTAGAAAATTGTACAACCAATATACGTTTGATATCTTTAATTTATACAGGAAGATTTCTTACGCATCTAGTTTTCCTTATACAAGATGGTTTCTAATATCCTGTATCACACCCTCTCAATCTATAGGAGTGGATGCACAAATAGATTGCTTTTAAGAAACACAAATTGAGTTGTCAACAATGATTTTGTAAAAATGTCTAGGAGCTGAATCTTAGTAGGTATATGACGAACAACTAGATCATCATGGGATACACGTTCTCTGACAAAGTGATAATCAACCTTGATGTACTTACTGCGACCATGAAGAACTGGATTGGCAGCAATACAAGTAGCATAAATATTGTCACACAGGACCTTTATAGGTTGGCAATAGTCAGAGGTTCATTTAGATGATACTGGATCCATGCTGTCTCAGCGACCATGTAAGCAACAACACGATGTTCACCTCCAGCAAAGGATTTCAAGATTATTGGTTGCTTCTTCTAATGCTAGGAAACTAGATTTGGACCTAGGAAGACTGAAAAGGAAGTAGTGGATCGAGGACCCCAGCCTAATCAGCATCTGAATAAGACGCCACATTAGGAAGGTTCTTTTTCTTTCCTCAACACAAGATCATGATCTGTGGATCCTATAGATACTTAATATATGTTGCACAACAAGAAGGCCAGCAGTACGAGGGGCATGCATGAAATGGGAAACAAGATTCACTACATAAGATATAGCATGCCTAGTCATAGTCAAGTACTGCATTGCTCCAACCATATTGCGATATTCAGAAGGAACAGATAATAGTCTCCCATCTATTAATGAAGACGAGGTCCTGGATGATAAGGCTGCGTAGACAGGTTCAAACTTAAGGATATTAAATTTTGTGAACAAGTCTTGAACGTATTTAGTTTGAGCAGAAAACACAGACTCTAAAAATCGCACGACCTGTCGCAGAAAATAATAAAGGTCACCAAGATCCTTCATTGGAAACTGATGGGAAATAAGAGAAAATAACATGGTGGAGTAAAGAAGATGAAGTCCCACTAAAAATAATATCATCTACATAAAGAAGTAAAACAAGAATGTCAGTGGAAGAACAATAAATGAACATAAAAGAATCAGTTTGAATATAAGTAAAGCCCATAGAAAATAAAAAACTACTAAATTGGGAAACCAGGCCCGAGGATCCTATTTCAACCCATCGAAAGATTTATCTAGTTTACACACATGATTAGAATAGTTAGGATGAAAAAAATCTGGAGGTTGGGTCATATAAACATTTCAGCTAGATCACCATGTAAAAGATATTTTTAATATCTAATTGCCTAATGACCCAATCGTAAAGCCCAAAGAAAATAAAAAACTACTAAATTGGGAAACCAGGCCCAAGGATCCTATTTCAACCCATATAAAGATTTATCTAGTTTACACACATGATTAGAATAGTTAGGATGAACAAAATCTGGAGGTTGGGTCCTATAAACATTTCAGCTAGATCACCATGTAAAAGATATTTTTAATATCTAATTGCCTAATGACCCAATCGTTTGTAATGGAAAGAGACAAATAGTAGTGGGTTTTACTACGGGGCTAAAGGTATTATGATAATCTAGTCTTGTTAGCAGCCGAAAACCCCGCACAACCAATCGAATTTTATGACGCTCAATTGAACCATTAAATGATATTTTATTAGATAAATCGACTTATCAGAGAGAAAATTCATGTGAGGTTGATAAAGTACTAAATGCCAAGTCAGATTTTGAATAAGCGCATTAAATTCCTCTGCCATGGCAATTTGCCAACATTTAAGTTCAGCTTGTGCATGTGTTACTAGTCCATAACTTGAATTTCTAGTAGTATGTAAGGACAAAGTAATACGAGGTTTAAACACTCAAACTTTGACCTAGTCTTACGTGTTACGGCTGATAATTGGACATGAGACTTGGAGAGGAGACTCAAACAAAGATGGAGGTGAATTTGGAATTTTTGGCGAACTCGACAGAGAAAGATCAGGATTAAATACTAGTGAAGAAGCTGATGGTGGCGTGGACTCATACGGACTTGGGAAATTAGATGACTCAGAGAGAGCAAGTAGGGCAGACGCCTCTTCCAAAGGCACATAAGAAGAGCTAGGATGAGCCTAAGAAATGCATGGTGGGCTGGTACAAGAGGATACTGGTGTGGAATTGGATGAAGACGTGGGAGGGTTTAAAGAGATGGAGGAAGTGACCAAAAATTGCAAGGGAGAATGTTATGATGAATATGGGGAATATGAAATTAAGAAGGGATAAGAAAAAGTAGCCCCATGAAAAAGAACGTGCCTCTTGACATAGACTCGACCACTAAAAGGATCAAGACACCACTATCCTTTATAATTTGGAGCTTAGCCAACAAAGATACAATGATTGAATGAGGTTCTAGTTTGTGAGATTAAGTTAGAAGAGTTGGAAAACATTCACACTCAAAAACGTTTAAAAATGAATAATCGGGATATTTGCGAAATAATCTCTAAAATGGGTTACAATGTTCAAAAAAGGAGTGAGTAGATGACTTATTGTGTAAGTAGCAACATAAGAGGTGTCTATCCAAAATTGACCTGGCATATCTGATTTCAAAAGAAAAGTGCATGCCATTTCAATTATGACGATGTTTTCTTTCAACAATCCTGTTTTGTTGTGAAGTATGGGCGCATGACTTTCGAAAATAGATCCCACTTTTAAGAATGTGATCCTTCAAATATGCACTTTCAAATTTCTTCCCACTATCACTTTGAAAACTTTAATGTTCTTCTCAAAAAGATTTTCAACCAACTTTTAAAAAGCACAAAAAATATTTAGCACATCGGGTTTGTACTTAGTAGGATAAAGCCAACAATTGTTGGGCGTCTAAAAGTGCATGTTTTAGATACCATTTGCCTCATATTGGTTGCTAGTTTCTTTTGTTTAACTACATTTCGCTCACTTTATCCTTAATGTTCAAATTTGATTGTGTAGGAAATGATTTGATGATAAGGTGAAGATTTTACACAAAAAGAATGCGAAAATGATTTTGAAATCGGATTAGAAGTCCTCCCAATGTATTTGGATGGTGCGAAGGACCCAAGGGCCAAGTATATATGAAAAAGAGTTACAAAAAAGATGTATCGTGAAAATGACTTGGTGCCACGCATGGGAAAGGTACCCCGTGCGCCACCCCTTCACTTATCATGAAAACGTACAGATTTTTAGCTCTCTGAAGTTTTGTCTTCAGACTCTGCAACCCATATGGACCCATGCTCCGCACTAATACTAAATTCAACACTTTTCAAATTTCCATTGGTGCACTGCACAACCATGGTATGTGGTGCGGCGCGCTAGCATCTTTTTTCTACGATTCTGGATTCAATTGGATTATTAAGGGCGTTCTGCTCCAAATTTTTTTGCACACATTATAAATATGAATTGAACATGTTTTTGATAAGGGAATCAATCGAAGAGGGATTAAGAGACGGCCTTAGAGAGTTTGAGGCAGAGATTGAGTTTCTTTTTTACTTTAGTTTATGTTATCAAATTCTAGAGATTTGTCTGCCACGAGCATGCATGAGTAGCTAGTTTACTTATTTTTAGGGTTACAGGAATTCATGAATGTCATACTTGAAGTTTGACTTAATGCACTGAATATCATCATCTATTGAATTAATACGTTTGTTTACTCAATCTTGCATCAATTATCTCTGTGAGTTGCTAACATAAAGGGAGTATCTACGTATCAAGATCGTGCGCTTCGAAGAGGGTGTTTAGATAGCGCAAGGGATTGAGTAGGGCAAGTTCGGTGATTCAACAATTCATCCTGCACTGATTAGCGGCTCTAACTAACTTATAATTAGCAAGTGACATACTAGTTACAGACCTTTACTTGGTGCACCTTATTTAGTCAAATACAGGAGTTTCAACTACCTTTATATTGCTTAAGATGATCATGGGAACATAGACGTTTCAATATTTTGAACATGCTTCGAATTATTAAGAATGAACTTCGAAGTAATATCAATCATGTGATTAATAAATTATATTCTCAAACATTACTTTAGACGGGTACTCGATAGGATTGATATTCACCCGTAACTCTGGAAACTTATCTATTATTGAATTTCTTTGTAAAGCTTTCAAAAATAGTTACAATACTTACAAATTACATTGTTGCAATAGTTCATAATAAATCATCACTTTTGTTAACCATCCTCAAATAAATTACTTAATATTAATTTGGTCTAGACGATTTATAAATCACAAGTCCTTGTTGGGAACTATATCTTACTTATCATATATATTACTTGTCAATTAGTGCGCTTGCGTGTTAGTTAGAACCAAACAAGTTTTTGACGCCATTGCCGGGACTCAGAAGTTAGCTTTTGATTAGATTAGACTTTTATTTATCTTTTGTTCGATTTTACCGTCTGTTTGTTTTTCATTTCTATCTTAGGTTCTTCCGAAAGATGGCACAAGAGGCGAATAAAGCAGTGATTCAGGCAACGACTCTTATCATTAAAGCTTGGAACATGCTATCTTGAAAGCCTCAATTCACAACACCATTTGAGCTGAAAAAGAATATGGTGTAGCGGGTTCAATCACATGGCCAGTATACTGGTATGGCACATGAAGACCCACATTAGCACCTACAAAATTTTTTGGGCTCACAAACATATACAACTCAAGGGTGTGACTCTAGAGTATATATGTCTGGCACTGTTACCGTTCTCATTGCTTGGGGAACGCATGGTTATAAAAGGAACCAGAAATTCCATCACTACATGGAATGACTTGGCGCAGAAATTTCTAATAAGGTCTTTCCCTACTTGAAAGACTAAATCACTCAGAAGTAAAATTGTGGGGTTGCAACAGAATCAAGGGGAAGGTCTACCTGAGACATAGGAGCACTTCAAAAGTTTCTCAGAGATTGCCACATCACGGGCAGTTAGATCAGATATGGGGTCATACGTTCATAGATGGTCTGCGAGGTGGTACTAAGATGCTCCTTCACATTGTTTATGGAGGGAAATGTATGATAAAGAGTTTTGATGAGCTTCAAAATTTTTTGAACAAATGTTTATCAATCAATAGACACCAGAGATAGAGGAACATAAAGGGTGAAGTAGAAAAGAGTCTAGGTGAGTAATTGCAGTAAGAGCTGACATATCTACACTTACATCACAAGTTCGAGAGTTAGTATTGCACCAGAAATTATATGCCACAACTCAGGAGACATTATGTGATGTGAAACACTAGGAGTGGACTCAAGAAAACTACACCAACGCACTGTTGAGAAGAAACAAGCAACAACCAAATTGCACGATGAGGTAACAGCGGAAGAAATACCCAAGTCAAAACTTTTCATACTATTTGAACTAAGAGAAGACAATAAACACTAGCACAAATAAAAATCCGGACAGAAACTATGCCAACAATAAATAGCAAAGCAAGCAAAAATAAATCGAATGCAAGAGACACCAAATTTAATTGGTAAAACCCCTTCAAGGTGAAGAGGAAACATCCACGGGACCTCCGGCCCATAAAACTCCACTATGATCAACAAGAGTTACAATAATACTCTTCAAATGGCTACAACAACAAAGCCAAGCATGGAGCAACAATACATAAAAGGTAGCACCAAAACTAGTAAAGAAAGGAGAGTAATCACCCTTAAAAATGAGCTACTGTTCGTACTCAAAAATTGGAGTTATAGACCACAAAATTCGATCTTCACCGTTGAATTGATGAACTAGATGTTAAAAACCCCCAGTTCAAATTTGAGAACGATCCAACGGTTAATGAATCGTAAAAATGTCGTTGGAAGTTTTTGACGTAGCGTGTGAAGAAAATTTCCCGGACGAAAATATACTCTTTTTTCTCACTTTTTCTCTCTATATGGCTTGTATGAATTCACTCTTGTGTTATGAAAATAAGACCTAAGTTGATCCTATATATAGTGGATTTTAGGACAAAAGTGGGCTGGTCCAAATTGAATTGGGTTTTATTAATTCAAATCCACATAGGAAGGGAAAACCTAAAAATCCAACAATTCTCCCCCTCCCGACTATGTACAGGATACTGCCATCCCCGCGATCATGAAAACACTCTGCAAACTTCCTTCTTGGCAAAGCTTTAGTCATCATGTCTGAACCATTATCAACAGTGTGAATCTTCTCAAGTTCAAGCAACTTAAAATCTAACACATCTCTAATCCAATGGTATCTCACATCAATATGTTTTGACCTGCCATGGAATATAGAGTTCTTGCCAAGATGAATAGCACTTTGACTGTCGCAATAAAGCACATACCTCTCTTGAGCAAAGCCAAGTTCCTCCATAAATCTCTTCATCCAGAGAAACTCTTTACAAGCTTCAACGGCAGCAATAAGCTCAACTTTTGTAGTAGATAGAATAACACATTTTTGCAACCTAGATTGCCAAGACACAACTCCCCCTGCATAAGTAATCAAGTAGCCCGAAGTAGACTTAGAGTATCAACATCACCCACCATATCTGAATCAGTGTAACCACAAATAATAGTCTTCCCTGTCCCAAAGCACAAACTCAAACTAGAAGTGCCACAAAGATATCTCATAATCCACTTCACAACATTCCATTACTCTCTTCCTGGATTAGAAAGAAAACGACTAACAATACCAATAACATGAGCAATATCCGGTCTTGTACAAATCATCACATACATCAGATTGCCAACAGCTGAAGCATAAGGAACTTCCTTCATACCTTCCTTCTCATCATCAATAGAAGGACACTGCTTCGTGCTCACTTTGAAGTGCATAGCTAAAGGTATACGGACAACCTTAGCTTTATCCATGTTGAACCTTCGAATTACTTTCTGAATGTACTTCTCTTGTGATAACCACAACTTCTTGGCCTTTCTGTCATGAACAATCTGCATGCCAAGAATTTGTCTTCCTGGTCCCAAGTATTTCATAGCAAAAAATGTATTCAACTCTTACTTCAACTTCTGAATTCTGTAAGCATTATGACCAACAACAAGCATGTAATCAACATAAAGCAGTAGAATGATAAAGTCATCATCAGAGAGTTTTTGCACAAAAACACAATGATCTGAAGAAGTCTTCTTGAAGCCCTGCTGACTCATAACAGAACCAAACTTTCCTATACCACTATCTAGGAGCTTGTTTCAAACCATACGAACTCTTCTTTAATTTGCAAACATAATTCTATTTACCCTTGACTTCAAAACCTTTTGGCTGCTTCATATAAATTTCTTCATCTAAGTCACCATGGAGAAAAGCAGTTGTAACATCCATTTGTTCAACCTCTAAATCTAGACTTGCAGCCAAGACTAGAATAACCCGTATGGATGACATCTTCACAACTAGAGAAAAGATTTCATCAAAATCAACTCCCTTCTTCTAATTAAATCCCTTGACAACCAATCTAGCCTTGTATTGAGGAACTAGGTTACCATCTTCATGTTTCACCCTGAAAATTCACCTATTTTTCAAAGCTTTTCTGTCTCTAGGAAGCTTAGTCAGATCAAACGTATGATTATTATACAAGGATTTAACCTCATCTTGCATAGCGTCGAACCACTTTTCTTTTTCTTCACTATCCATGGACTCATTAAAATTTTCAGGTTCTCTCCCGCTAGTCAAGAGTACAAACTCATTGGGAGAATAACGAGATGAAGGTACTTTCTCTCTAGTAGATCTTCTGAGAGAACTCCTAGTAGAGCATCAATAGCAGCTGCTTGCTTGCCAACCACATAATCTTCCACTGAAGCATTAACAAGATCATATTGGTCATTCGGAATATGATCACTATCTTCAACTTGATCTTCATTATTTTGAAGATTTTCTTAAGGTGCAATAGTCACAGGAATTAGATCAACATCAACTAAGCTCTCACTGCTCTGAAAATCAACCTTCTTCGCTTTGTCAAAATCTTCAATTGTCCAATCTTCAAAGAACATAACATCACGGCTTCTAACAAGTTTCTTCTCAACTGGATCATAGAAACGATAGCCAAATTCGTCATGACCATAACCAATGAAGATAAATTGCCTAGTTTTAACTTCCAGCTTTGACCTCTTATTCTTAGGAACATGCACAAAAGCCTTACATCGAAGAATCTTAGATGAGCATAAGAGACATCCTTACCAAACCAAGCTTTGTCAGAGACATCACCATCCAAAGCAACAATAGGAGATAAATTGATAACATAACCAATAGTATTAAGTGCTTCTGCCCAAAATAAATTTGGCAACTTAGTATCTGAAAGCAAACATCTAACCCTCTCAACTAGAGTTGTGTTCATCCTCTCTGCTAAACCATTTAACTGAGGACTCTTTGAAGGAGTTTTCTGATGCCGAATACCCTGTTGTCTACAATAATTATCAAAAGGACCAATGTATTCACCACCATTGTCTGAGCGGATGCATTTTAGTTTCTTCCATGTCTGTCTCTCAACCAAGGTCTGAAAAGTCTTGAACACATCAAGTACTTGATCCTTGGACTTCAAAGGAAATACCCAGAGTTTACGAGAATGATTATCAATAAAAGTCACAAAGTAAAGTGCACCATCACGAGAACTTATTTTAGAAGGACCACACAAATCAGAATGTAGCAACTCCAGCAAATCAAGCTTTCTTTAAGGCGAATGACTCTGAAAGGAAACTCTTTTCTGTTTCCTGGCTAAGAAATGAACATATCTCTTTAACTTTGCTTGTTTCAGTCCAGAAAGTAAATTCTTCTTAGCCAAGTTATCAATACCCTTCTCGCTCATATGACACAGCCTTATATGCCATAATTCTGATGAAGTATCATTCTCCACTAAATTTACTGAGTCACTACAAATAGAGCCCGGAAATAAGTACAAGTCAAATATCTTGTTACCTCGTGCCACAACCATTGAACCTCTAAGAAGCTTCCCCTGGCCACCACCAACGGTTTGATCATAACCCTCATCATCAAGCGTTCCTATAGAAATTAAATTCAGATGAACATCTGAAGCATGCTTGACATTATTAAGAACCAACCTTGAACCGTTCTTACTTTTCAAGCAAACTGTGCTAATGCTAAATACCTCAACCTTACTATCATTGCCCATTCGTAACATTCCAAAATTACCTGGAGTATAAAAAGAAAATAATTCCTTCTTTGGCGTGACATGAGAAGTCATCACAAACAAGATTGATATCATTTTTACCACAAGCTACAAGAAGATCATTTTCAGCAACAACAACAACACGATTTTCATTATCGCCTTCTTTCTTTTGCTTTTTATGGTCTCTCTTAAACTTGTGGCAATGTTTCTTAATGTGCCCTTTTGAGTGACAATAGTCACATGTAAGATTATTGTACCTGGAGGATCTTGAATTGCTTCTACTTTTGCCTCTGTAATTTTGACCTCTAAAATTGCTTCTCCCCTATCTTCAGTAACCAAAACATCGGAGTATGAAGTTGAAGATGACGAAGCTTGAGATCTTCTTCTCATATCTTCATTCAAACACCACTCTTAGAATATTCCATAGTTACACCATCACTGGGAGTATAATTAGTCAAAGAAACCTAAAGAATTTCCCAAGAGTCTAGCAGAGTATTAAGAAGCCAAAGTCCCTGTATTTCTTCATCAAACTTGACACCCATTCCAGACAACTAATCAAGGACACCCTGAAAATTATTTATATGATCAGAAATAGGACTGCCCTCTTTATATCTAATATTCATCAATTGTTTCAATAGGAACAATTCGTTATTGCTAGTCTTCGAAGTACAAAGTGTCTCAAGCTTTTCCCACAAACTTTTAGCATTTGTCTCATTCACAATATGATTTCGAACATTATCTTCAACCCGTTGCCTAATATAGCCACAAACCTATAAGTGCTCAAATTCCCAATCCTCATCTTCAATAGACTCGGGTTTCTTAGAAGAAAACACAAGTCAATGCAATTTCTTGTCAAATAAAAGATCTTTCATCTTGCTTTTCAAATATGGTAATTACTGCCATTTAACAAGCCCTCTTGCTCATATTTACCTCCATCATTCAAATAGATAATCAACACAACCAAATATAACTACAAGCTCTGATACCACTTTGTTGGGAAGAAACAAGCAACAAGCAAATTGCACGATGAGGTAACAGCGGTAGAAATACCAAAGTGAAAACTTCCCACACTATTTGAACCAAGAGAAGATAATAAGCACTAGCATAAATGAAAAATCAGACATTAAATATACCAACAATAAAATAGCAAAGCAAGCAAAATTAAATCGAATGCTAGAGACACCAAATTTACGTGTTAAAATCCCTTCAAGGTGAAGAGAAAACATCTACGGGACCTCCGACCCACAAAAACTCTACTATGATCAACAAGAGTTACAATAATATTCTCCAAATAGCTACAACAACAAAGCCAAGAACGGAGTAACAATATATAAAACATAGCACCAAAACTAGTGAAGAAAGGAGAGTAATCACCCCTAAAAATGAGCTACTATTCGTACTCGAAACCTGGAGCTACATGCCACAAAATTCGATCTCCACGCCACAAAATTCGATCTCCACCATTGAAATTGAAGAACTAGATGTTTAGAGCCCCCAATTCTAATTTGAGAACGATCCAACGGTTAACGAATGGGGCAAGGTTGTTTGAAGCGGACTGCTGTAGCAGAAAATTTCTGGACGAAAATCTGCTCTTCTCTCTATATGGCTGCTATGAATTCTCTCTTTTGTTATGAAAATAAGACCTAGGTTGATTCTATATATAGTAAATTTTAGGACAAAAGTGGGCTGGTCAAAATTGGATTGAGATTTATTAATCCAAATCCAAATAGGAAGGGAAAACCCAAAAAACCCAACACACACAACTGGGCAATTCATTAGGATTTGATGCACAACAAGCTTTTCATAAGCTCAATGATAATATAAATGCCATGTGCCAAGGTATGCATGATATGTAGGCACAAGTGGATTGACCGGAAAGGAAAGTGAATAACATTGAATTTAAAAACACTGAATGTGCTCATGTTGTGATACTCAGAAATGGGAAAGACTTGCAAGAAACTCCCACCAAAAGAAAAGAAAATGCAACCCTTAAACCAGAATTAACTCATCAACCAGTGGAGGAAGTTGAAAAAGACCCAGAAAAAGTTGATATAGGTGCAAGACCACCTCCTCTCTTCCTGCAACGATTAATGCAGAAACAACTAAAGGTGAGATTCAAAAAGTTCCTAAATATACTGAACTAGGTCAACTTAACATTCCACTTGTGGATGCTTTAAGATATGCAAAGTACATCATGAAACTAGTTGCAAATAAGAGGAGGTTGACTGACTTTGAAACGGTAGCACTTACTAAAGACTGCACATCTCGCATCCAAAACCAACTCCCCATAGAAACTGAAAGATCCGAGAAGTTTCACTATCTCTATATGAATTGGAAATGTAGAAGTGATACAAGCTCTGTGTAATTTAGGGAAAGCATAAAATTGATGCCCCTATCAGTTTTCAAGAAACTTGGGTTAGGAGTGAACAACCCGACTACTATAATGTTGGAATTAACAGAGAAATCTATGGCTTAGCTCGAGCGACTAATCAACGATGTGCTAGTGCAAACAGGGAAGTTCATATTTATGGCAATGTTCATTATCGTTGATTTTCAATCAGATGAACAAGTTCCATTAATCCTGGGGAGACCTTTGCTAGTGACTAGAAACACAATTATCAAGGTCAAGGAAGGAAAGATAATACTTAGAGTGGAAAATGAGGAAATAGCCTTTAATATTCACAAATTTATAAGGCTCCCTCACCATCATGATGACCTTGTATCCATTACTGTGTTGGATGCTGATGCGGAGCAGATCGACCATGTGGCTTATCTTTAGGTTCCTTTGGAGAGAGCTCTAATGTTGTATGACTCTGTGGTAGAAGATGAAGAAATTAAGGAGATAAATCACATCCTTGATGTATCATGAGATTACGTTTAAGGAAGGATAACATTTGAGCCACTTGACCGACCAACATGTCTACGTCCCAAGTCGTCTGTAGAGGAAGCTCCAACACTTGAATTGAAACCTCTCCGCCCCTACTTCCGCTATGCTTATATTGGTGAGTCTGAAACTCTTCCTATTATTATTTTTGCTAAATTATCTACTTTACAGAATGAAAAGTTGTTGAGAATGCTACGCGAGCATAAGCGGGAAATCAAATGGAATGTATCCGACATAAAAAGAGTCAGCCCAGCTTTCTGCGTACACCAGTATTCGATGGACGATGATCAAAACCGGCATGGAGAAACAACGTCGTCTAAATTCTATCATGAAGAATGTGGTAAGAAAGTAAGTGAGGTGGAGCTATCTTGGTTGTCCATTGTATATCGGAAGGAATTTTTTCTATCTTTTCCAATATGATCCAGAATATCTTAAACAGAACTAGAGGCTGGAATACAAAGTTTCTTTCCATAGGAGGCAAAATTCTTCTCATAAAGCATGTCCTACAAGCCTGTTATGAAACTTCCCATAGCAATTTATAGCACCATTGCAAAAGCTCTAAACATATATTTTTGGAGCAGATATGATGGTAACAAAGATGCCTTTCGATTTCTTGGGACAATTAATCCCTTTCCATTCATAGAAGGTGGATCTAATTTTGGAAAACTTTCCGTCATTGGTAAAGAATTTTCTATTAAACAATGGTAGAGATTCAGAACTAGAAGGTCTTTATGGACTCTATTTATGAAGGCCAAGTATTGTCATAAATTACACCTTGTTATCAAGAGTTCGAGCAATGCTCACTCTAGCAACTGGAGAATTCTTTGTTCCACTAACAACATTGTTGAACAACATATACTCTGGAAACTAGGAAGAGGCTAGGTCTCTTTTTGATTTGATAACTGGAGTGAGTAAGGCCCCTTTTACAAACTTCTACCCGAGGGCACCAAACCTAGTAGAAGTTTCATCAATGACATGTAACATTATTGAGATTGGGATGTCTGTGTAGAAGTTCCAGATGATATCAAGAGCTATATAGGCATACATATACACTTAAAGATGAAGATGACTTATCAATTTGAAACTCACCACTTCAGGATCGTTTACTAGTACCTGCAAGTTCATTAGAACTACTAGGCAGCAAAGACATTCTCTGAGTATAACATGAGTCAAAGAGGTTCCTTTTAAAGTGTCCTTTTTGATATAGAGGGTTATCCATAGGAATATTCCCAAAGATGATATTATTTCCACATTTGGTATCACTGGTCCTCCAAACTTTATTTGCTGCAGGATCCACCAACCTGAAGACATTAATCATGTGTTCTACAATGGCCCTCTAGCAAGGGCCTTATAGAGTCATCACTGCTCCATTTTTGGAATTAGAAGGAATGATAATTCTCTGATATCGCTATTATCCAATTAGTGGAGCCATCATACACTCTATAATATTACTGATTATACTATTAAAATCACCCCTAACTTTATTATTTGGGAGCTCTAGAAAAGCATATGCAGTAGCAGGTATGGTCACAAAAACCCTTATCTTCCTAATTATGTATCTAATTTGTCAAATTTTTTATTGTTTGTGAAGCTTCAATTTTCCAACTTCAATGAAACTCTCTCCTGGGATGATTTTATTGGTTAACAACAAGAAAATTATGAATAGAGTTGGTAAAGTGGTTTCATGGGACCTTCCCAAAACTCATGTCTATAAGCTCAACAGTGATGGAAGTTTTAAGGAGGATAAATGTGGTTGTAGAGGTATAATCAGAGATTGGAAAGGCAGATTAATCATGGCCTTCTCTGTATAGTTTATGAGATTTCACTACTAAAAAAACAATGCAAATCAACCAAAAATAGCAATCTCATGAGGTCGGGTTTCTTAAAAAATGGGCCTCAAGAACAGATCGCTAAAGGCTTGGTTGGTTTTTGAAAGCAACCCCATGAGCTCTCAATAACCGACCTCACGAGGTTGGTAGAATTTTTCACCGAAATCCAAAAATATTGATTATAGTATATAATTTTTTTTTAAACCCGTGTCGACCTCATTAGATCGGTATATTTATATTACTATTTATTAATTTTATTATTACCGACCTCATGAGGTAGGTTTAATAGATGAATTTGTTTGTTGTCACTGAAAAGCGACCTCATAAGGACGTAAATTTCTTATTATGTTTTAGTTTTCTACATAATACTGACCTCGTGAGGTAGTTTTTTTGCAGAAAATGTAGCAGCATCATGCTGTTTTTGTAGCTGCCCACCGACCAATTCAAAATACAGTTCTATATTCAGCTAAAACCAACTCAAATAGCTGCCAACAATCCACCAAACTATAACAAACACATATACTAACATCCTACAACCCACACTACATCAAATCCAACCTGAAACTACTTCAAAGATGAATGAAACAGGTCATACAAACATTCACAAAAGGCATAAGTTAGTCTAGAACATTAAACTACTTCAAACTTTGCAAACATTCACAAAAAACTTATATAATTCTTACAAAGCCACCAAAAGAGGCATAAGTTAGTTTACAAGATAAAAGTTCAATCATGTGATGTTGTGTTTGCTACATGATCCTCATCATCATCATCCTCACCACTGGTGGGCTCAATCTAACCGTCCGTAAATTCTGATTAGGTTTGAACTCATTAAATGCTTATGGTTAGTCCAGAAGGGAGTGATAATGTGATTCACTAGTAATACAAAGTCTGTTTGTAGTAATTTTGGGTGTAAATAAGTTCCTAAGTCCAACACAAGTTGAAAAGTACATAGAAATCAAAAGTTCCAATGGAGTTTGCGCAAGGCCTGACTTCAATGTGTATAACTCAAAATTGGCGAGGAATCTGGAAACTCAAAACATGAAAGTTTGTAACCCTTTGAAATACCTATCCAATCACATAACAATGGGTCAATCAGAGATTTGTACAAAGAGTAATGTATGTTTTACTAAAGGCAGGGAAGCACCCTCGCTCGGCAAGGCTGTCGCAAAGAACTTCTGCTTTTGAAATTTTTTTGCCTCTTCCGACACTCTTGCTCAGCAAGGGTGGCGCAATTGTGCAAATTTCAGTTTCTAATTTTATAAATATCCAAATACGAAAGTTCTTTGCACCTTTGTTCTAAACCAACATTTGAGAGAGAAAACACCCTAGGGCTTTTCCAAATCATCCAAAGTGAGTTCTTATTCAATTCCCGTGATTATTACATCAATTTATCAAGGATTAACACTAGAATCATCACACATTACATAGATAGAGAGAATTTAATTCAAGAAAAATTGAAGAAAGACATCTTTGGAAAATCTTCGTGAGATAAGTTCCTTGATTCATGTATTGTTATAGGGTTGATTTTGGCTTCATATATCCATTAAAGAGCGTTAGAAAACATGGGTGATTCATGGGATATCTAAAATATGATTTTGGCCATTAAAAGCTCTAGTTTTCCAAAAAGGTGGAATAAAATTGGATTAAAAGTTCTAATCGTTATCATCCTAATCAATTGTAGAGCAATTGTTGAACCTTGAGACTTCCGTAAGAGCGTTTTAGTGAGATTTAAGGTTTGTCTCTTTTGAACATACTTTTGAACGATAATCTTAAATAAGGTGTCGTGTTTGTAGAGGGTCAAGCCCACATAGAAACTTTTTGTGTATTATATGTATTAGGCATATTATACTATCTATACGTAAACATGATTTTCCTCTATTATGGGCTGGTCGAACTTGATTTCAAAAGCTTTGATCTTCAAACTGTTTTACCCCTATAAGGGACGATTGAAATTGATTTATAAAGCTTTGGTCTTTAAACGGGGTAAATTGAATTTGATAAATGATTTGAACATGGTTTTTAAATCGATTTATGATACCTTCATTAATGAGAAGATGATTTGAGAAATGATTTTGGCTAATAAGACATTATTGATGATTTTGCTGATATGTCATTACTTGCAAGTGTTTATGTTTGGCCTATATGGTCAAGTTGAGCTAGTTCAGCGGATGATTAGCCATTATAGATTTTAACGAATCACTTTCGAGCAACTGTGCCAGTCCAGAGGACAATTAACCTATGTGGGTTGGTAGCCCCGGTGTAACATTATTACATGGGATTCTAAAGTGGCTCTCCTGATGTTTGCTCATGAGTTGGCATGTGTTATTACTTGGCTTACCTATGAGCTTTCATGTTGATAAACTTGTTCTTGAAAGAAAGGGATTTTACATGTAAATGACGTTTTGCTACTTTGCTCTAGTTCTTCATAACTTATTCATGTTACTTGATTTTGAATCGTTTTCTTTGAACTATTTCATTATTTAGACATTGCTATTATTTTCTACATGAACTTTTGGTCCTAGACACTCGCTGAGTACCCAGTACTCAGGCATACCGCTGTTATTTTGATGTTATGTTAGATAATGAAGAAGAGCAGGTTTGTGATGATCATACGGAGTAGGAGAACTTGCTCCCAGTCTTTAGCGAGCCCACATGCTCACTCGTGGGTCTTCACATTTTTATTTGTCTTTATTTATTATTCAGTTTTGGACTGCGTCTTGAATTAGTTAGAATGTCTTTTCATAGAGGCTCCTAGATAGTTGATTTAGTTGGGTTGTACCTTTGTTAGTCATTGCTTGACTAGACGAAGTGTTTGGGTTTATTTGTTACACTCAGATTATATCAGACTTCTGCTCATCATAAATATTCTTGTTACCATTATTTTTGTTGTCTTAATCAAATATATGCATAATGAACCTTAATTTGAATTATGACAAGTGTGTTGATTTATAAGGTGCTTCCGATACGATTCCTTAACATCGGATGTATGTTGCGCCAGGGTGGATTTTGGGTCGAGACACTCATCTACAAGTTGGTATTGACCATATACTTGACATCGTACCATAGGCCGAGACTGGGAGGTCGAGGTCCAGGGTGAGGGCTGCCATCACCAGGACACAGGGGAATTAGAAATATACGAAAGCAATTAATGCGTCTAATTGGGCCTTAAACCCTACAAGCTGTTTGTCCCTCCGAGGTATCTGCTCGTCCCTCCGCCTATCCTGGCCTCCGCAGCTTCTACATGGCAAGGTAGCTCAACGATCTTCTGCACCGTGGATATCACCATCTCTGTATTCATCGACTCGGCATACCAGGAAGTACCTATGCCTTGTAGCCCTGACTGGAAGTGATGATATGCTCGATTTGGCATGTCGTAAGTTGTACAAACCTAGTCGGGCCTCTAATAGTGTCTAGCCACTTTTTCTCCATTTGCTCTTGGGTAAGCAACGTGCTTCGACTATCGGTTGGCTGAGTACGACACAACTCCTCTATTGATTGTAGATATTAAGTTTGAATTTAAAAGATAGAATTAGAATATAAATTTAGAAAAGACAATAATTATTACGTTAAATTAAAGCTTACATAGGTCCGCTCAGCTCGCGATGCAACCCAAATGTCTGGATCTCCAACTTTTCTACTTCCTCATGTGAGTGGCCTTGAATGCCTCATATTGAGCTAATGGCCTCCCCAATTCTTTTTCCTGCAAATGAACAAATTGAGTAATTAATCAAAAAATTAAATACATTGAGTATTCTATAATAGGGCTTAAGGAAAAATACCAATTTCCTCCTCACAGTCCCTTGGCTAACAGCCCCACTAGTGTGTAGAGAGCCAACTCGCTTAAATGCTCTAGCTTTCTTCCCTATCTTGCTTAATTGATTAAACCTTGCATTAGTTTCTCAGTATCTCATTATCTCATCCTAGTGCTAAGGTAAGACCCAAAGGACGATCCCTCAGGCACAAGTTAGACAATATGTGCCTGCTTTCTTCTCGAAGTTAATGGCTATCTCTTCCTCATGTTCCGGGATCCAGGCACACTTTTTCTGCAAAGAAAATTAAATGCGTTTAGTAATTAGGAATCAATCAAGAAAAATATAGTGTTTGAATTAAAATAATAAGTTAATATATACCCTAAAATCCAAAAGGATCCGTCTCTAAAGCTATGGTGGCATCTTGACCCAACTCGGGAATACGCCCCTATATAAATTTCTTAAGGCATGAGAAAGGATTGATGTAGCCTTGTTCAAATTGAAACTGCAATACAAAAATTAAAAAATTTAGAGGTTAAATTAAAAAAATTAGGAGATATACATAAACAAAGGATAATTTGCAAAAGGATAAATCATACCGAAATCCCTCAGGCTAGATGATGAGTCTGTTGTACATGTCCCTCACGCCAAGCTGTGGAGCATCATGAGCACGTGTAGCTGAGTGATTCGTGGTATTAGTGTCGGGCTCAGAGCTACAATCTCGGAGGCAAAGACCCGATAGACCAAACTGTGGAGTAGGTGATTGAGATGGATTTGATCCAGTCGGGTAGGGTGTAGCTGTCGAAGTACCACTAGACGTCCACCATTGAGATTCGGGAGGCAACTGAGTGAAGCCGTGTGGGGTGGCATAACCCGCTGTGGCCATCATCATCGGGGTCTGGAGAGGCAGTTGACTGTAGCCCTGTGGTGGATCCATATAGTTAGGTGGAGGATAGATCTGTGGAGGTGGTTGACTATAGCCTGGGGTCTGCCCAGTTTAGTAAAGCATAGGCCCACCCTGTGGTGGGAGAGATGGTGACGGATAGCTATATCTAATTTGTATCTCTGTTGGCCATCTCCTCCCAGTCCCACCCTTTTTTCGTTTCCAAGGGGCATGTCATGACCCAATTTCACTAAGTCGCGCGAGCACCTACCTTTCCCACCTCAGTAGGCAAACCTTTAGCTCAACATTCACAATTAATGGAAATATAGTAGAAGAAAGTAAAGAACATAAGTCTTACGATAATATAATATAAATAAGTGCGGAAGTAAAACACATCCATCTCAGTATTTGGTCTATTCATACAAGAGCATCTAACTAAATACTATAAGTCTGAATAATAATACATCAATAATCTCAAAATCATGTCTTAGAATGGAAAACATGACAGAATAATAGGAAGAGTCTTCGGGCAGCAAACGTCCTCATGCTTACCCTGAAGAGAATCGAATCAACAATCCTCGATTTATTCTTTCTTCCTGAAAATGAAAAAGAAACCATTCGTATTCTCATAACTCAACTTGGATAACTTTCAAACAGTTCAAAGAAAAATCTTTCGGCAATTTCATTTATTGTGCGGTCTTTCCTCCTTTTTTGTTTGTCTTCAATTTGCATTCTTTAGTCTGATCCAGTTATTAAGAAAATTAAAAAGGTGTTCCCCATTCATTAGAGAGAGAAGATCACCAAGATTTCGCGATCCGCTGCCGAATTTATTCTAATTCCAAGAGCTTGGATCGAATCGATATTGATATACCGATTCGATTCGAGCTCTCTTATTGAGAATGCTCATTCAATGAGCATTCTTAATATTATGGTAGAAGTGGATCGCACCTGGTACTCTGCATTCATAAAAGAAATGCCGCAAGTGTAGGTCAGTACAAACAACAAGTACTGGTAGGTATCATAGGCTAACTAAGACTAGCTAACGTATATAAAGAAAACAAAGCAAGATAAACACGTAATCCAACAAGTACAAGTCAATACGAATCCATATCCACGGTACAAATTATCAGCTATGTTATAGCATCTAAATCTAACTGTGCCAAGTCTCAATATAATCAATCCGCACCAGTACATCACAATCATATCACAATAAGTCATCACCTATTTTATAGCATCTAAGCCCAACTGTGCCAAGTCTCAGTATAATCATTCCGAACCAGTCTATCACAATTGTATCACAACATATCACAGGAAACCAAAAGGTACAATGCAACGCAATAATGTATGTATGATGAATGCAATGCATATGCACCATACACATGTACTCCGATAATGGAACATCACATCTCGGCAGCACAACCCATGGGGGACCACCGAAGTCCATGTACCACTCGCTCTGAAAAAATGACCTTGGACCATAAGCACTCTCTTTATCCTAGCAAGAGACCTTGAGCATCGTACACTCATTCTCTTCCAGTAAGAAACGTCGGGCAAGGTACACTTATTCTCTCCCTGTAAGAAACCTCGGGCGAGGTACACTCATTCCCCTCCGATAAATGACTTCGGGTCACAGACTCTCATCTTTCTTTTACGCTCTCCGGCAGAGACCTCGGCGGCTATACTCTCTCACTTATCATCATCAGTAGCATAACCATGCAATATCAATGTATCATGGAGATGAGTATGAATACGATGCAATGTAATATCAACAACCAATTCAATCCCAAATAGTACCACACATGACACACAAGTAATATAAAAAATAAAGCTACACAATAAGACACAATGAAATCACAATCTCATCTCAATATCAATCAAGTAAAGTACTACAATATCATAGTCATAATATATCATTAGTCACAAATGCCCAATGTCTCAACGTGGCAACGAGCCAATAAGTAAATAGATCAAGATAAGTTAACAACATAACGGGGTGGCTAGCCTCCAAATCATACAACAAGGCCTAACCTAAGACAATATCCAACCCAACTTCATACCCGAAGGTTTACATGCTTTCTTCGACAATATCATCTAAACATACGTTTCGCTAATCGAAGTCTCAACATAAGGTAAACCGTAACCTACATGGAGAGCTGAACAACAAAGTCTCCAATAATCAAACCTTAGTCTTTCCCTTCCTTTGAGCCTCGAGATAATGGAAGTGTAAACATATTTGAATCATGAAATTAGAATCAAGAAGAAACATCATTCAAATCTTACCTCTATTCAAGACCCAAATCCCAATCTATATAATGGGGTTTATGAATTAGAAAGATGGAATAAAGAATCTATAGATCTCAACATGGAACTAATGTTCTAGGTTATCAATTCCCATCAATTATAAGCTGGGAGAACTAACAAATCACTTAAATTCGGATTCTAGGCAAAACCCCCAAATTTAGGTATGAACCCTAACTTCCAATTCCATAAATTAGCCACTAATTAGGAACGAATCATGCAATAATAGATTCTAATCATCAATTCCATGCTTAATAAAGCTAACCCAATCAATAAAGCAAGATTTAATAGTCTAGAATGAAGAACCAGTTGAACCCTCTTTTACTTCTCAAGCTCTTAATGAAAAATAACATGATTAATGGATTCCTAAGGTGATTAATGGAATATGGAATAGCAATGAAGATGGAAGGACTTACCACAATGATTTTCCCCCAAGAGAAGCCTTGAAATGCTCCCAACAGCTCTATCTTTGGAATGGTAATGAATGATGGACTTAAGGATTTTAACACTCATTCAATGAATCTAAATGCCCATCACCCGCTTCTGCGCCTATTCTACCTGTCACACCTCAACCTTGGGCGGTAGGCGTGATTAGCACTTGGCACCCTACTGGGGCCGAGCGAACCTAACTGTAACTCGCGTCATCTATGTCTCCAATGGCAAAAAAAAGGCCAAGAAGGCCAACTATGAATATAATATCATGCATATGTATATGTACAATGGGCCTGCGACGTCAACATATCCACTAACAAAACATAACTAGGTTGTACACAAGCGTTTGTCTGCAAAGCCTCTATGAACATGACTGAAGTACATAAGTCGGGACAAGGCCCCCGACATACCCTTAACACAAAATACATATACAATCCAGACTCGGTAATGCTCCAGGAAGAAGTGGAGCCCACCAATCAAAACTAGTACCTGGAAGCAGCCTACTGTGGAAGTCCTCGTCCCGTCTGTCCACACTTGCGGGCATGAACGCAGCGTCCATAAGAAAAGACGTCAGTACAAATAATGTACCGAGTATGTAAGGAGGAAATGTAATATAATAAATATATACTGCAAGAATAAGGATAAGTGTCAACCTGGAACTTCTGACTTACCAATGAGAATCTAGTACGCATGTCTCTTCATACTTTCATCTCTTTAACTACATCTATGTTTGATACTGTGCCTCTAACTTACTTATCGTCCTAGTGCTAACTGCTGAACTGATCAGTGGTAACTTCCCGACCGTCCGTAGCATGGTGGTAACTGTCCGTCCGATTATCACCCGACGATAGAGCGCAACTGCTCGGACCGGTCGATTGAGCGCACCGATCGGCCTTAGCTCGGTGGTAATAAATGCCCAACCAGCCGTAGCATGGTGGTAAATAGCTAAGTGTCATTTCAGACTCAGGTTCTTCTCAGAATTTGGCTATTCACATTTTAGACACCTTAGGAGGATCAGAAACAAATAGACAGGTGCTGGTTTTGCCTTTCAAGCACTCAGGTGAGTAACTCAACTCATATTCTCATGATTTTTTTTAATGTTCATCTTTTAGCTTAATGACACACATATTCAGGGGGCAGGATATATCTAGTTTTGTAAGATCATGTAAGGATGGATCACATGTCACTTAAACTAAGCAAACGGGTTCATGTCATTCATGGTAGGGCTAGGTGAAGACATAGATATATATAGCAAGTAGGTAGAACATATGCACAGAGATTACAAAGTGAAGAAGTCATAACAGTTTCTCACAAGACACCAGACAATGAGGTTCCAAGGACCACATCACATATTGCTTTTCCTATTTCTACTTATTTTATTAGCTTTGAAACCTATATAAATAACTAAAAGCAAGTAGGTAGGTTCCTTTTCATTTTTATCCTTTATTCTATCTTAGCACTCTATTAATAAGTCATTCGAAAAGAATGAAGCATCCTAGTTTATGATTACAACCCTAAACGGGGCCATAATAGCCAGATATCACAAACGGTGGCCAGCCATACCCCTTTTCTTTGCTACTTGAACAAATTATTTGGGAAATGCCACCAAACAGAGCACTAAACAGGCCTCTAGTTTTTAGAACAATAAAACTTTGATCACTTTCAAACTGGGAAAAGCAATAGAGTTAGTTTGAAGATATGTGTTTATTTCTTCTTTCAAACCATTTATGGTTCCAAGAACTGCTAATACAACTTTATACTTAACTAACACAGAAATTCTAAGATTTTAAACTAAATTGTCCTTTGAAAACCAAACAAAACCAATGGAACAGTAACTTACAGTTAAAATAGGCCCCTTTCTTTATTATTTAAAAAAAAAACATTTCGAGCACATTCTTAGCTTAAGCTAATACAGAGGCCCAAGCAGCAGTTTCGCATCACACAAAACATGTCATATGAGCAATGATCAATACAAGAAAAACTCCTTATTAAACAATTTCATTTAGCTTAAATTAACACAAATCCACAATAGCACCATCAGGATACAGAACAGATCATGCAAACAGTAATCAAATAAGAAAGCATTTTAAGCAATCTAAACAAACGCCTATATAGAATTAGCCTCTCAAGCAAGTAAATAAGGTAAATGAAGTTGAGACAAGTTGTTACCTTTTTTAGGGGCAACCTAAAGATCAAAGGTGAGGATTGGATCAACACTTCAATGCCAACATCAAAGAAAACTTTAAAACAACCTTGCTTTTGTATTTTTGTGTAATAAATTTCTATTCCAAAAGTAGTGAAAGTCTTTTATAGCGTTCTTATTTATATATATATATATATATATATATATATATATATATATATATATATATATATAGTAGTAATATTTTCAGATATGTGTGTAATATATGGAGCGGAATATTTAAGACTTTCTAGGATTCTTGATACTCAAAGGTTTTTAGAAAGAAAAAAAAAATCCTGGATCCTTCAATGGTCATAAGACTTTCTATATATAGCAATAGGAGTAGGACTTAGGGACAAAAGAGGTAAAACCTAAAATTCAACAGATTTTCCCCCTTATTCTCAAACCCTAAATCATACAAATTCAAATTTAATAAAAGACAAACCAATTTCTCAACAAATTCGTGCCAATAGTACTATAACCTTATCAAAATTTGTACAAATCACACAACAAAACAAAAATCTGATGGATTACACCCTAGAAATCCGAATAAAATTCAGCAAAAAATAGAAAATAGTAAGGTAGTACTGTGAGTCACACAAGCAGCCAAAGTTAGTACAACACAACGTTCACATAGTACATTAAAGGATAGAATTCTCCAAAATTCCCTAACCGATTAGGATCCCTTGGTATTTCCCCCTTTAATTCCCTCCATTCGTGTGTCATAGTGCCAAGTTAACAGCAGGCTCAAAGGCCCCTGTCCATGGCTCCCATAACACGGAGAAAACAAGAGTAAATTCCCAATTAAGATTTTTGTATCGAACATGAAAACGTAATTAAAACTTAGAAATAAGCCTGCCATTAGTGCTAGGAAGATAACGGGAGCAAAACCCCTCAAGAATTTACTCGAAACAGCCATGAAATGGCCATGGTAAAGATCGTGAAACCGGAACCCTAGAATCGCCATTAGAGAGCTAAGAGATAGAGAGATACGCAGACGGGAAGAGAATGGGACCAAAGTTGCTCAATTGCAACTTTGGTCCTCTATCTAATATATAATCCACCCCCCACCCCCCTTTTAAATTATTTAGCAAGCTTTTTTTTTTAAAAAAAAAAAACCCTAAGTTTTAAAACAATATTTAAAGGCCCCTTGTACACAACTTAAATAAACATGTACAATTTTGTAAAACGATGTATTTGTATAAAACTTAACATGTAAGTTCGTATATGTAAAAAATAAAGTTCATAACGAGTCATTTTAAAGTACGAGCTTCAAAATGAGCCATATTGACATAGTTCCGAGCAATATTTTAAAAATGCGGTCAAAAGTACCATAATTCGTACGTTGTTTTAAATTAACAATTGTCCCGAGCTGGATGGAACGAAATGTATAATTTCTTTTAAATCAAATTCGTAAAAGTAGATAACTTGTAATTTCTTGTAATTGTTAATTTTACGCAAATAATACTAAAACGTCAATTTTTGCAATTTTTCGGGATTTTTAAACTTTAAATCTTTTAAAAGACATCCTTACTCCGTCTTGGACTCGGGAAATATGAAAATTTAAAATATACGTCTTATGCGGTGAAAATTGGGTGTCAACAGTCATCAAGCAGAAAAAGTTCAAGTGTCATTGCATAGTTAACAAAACCATTGAAACCTTCTATAAATTCATCTCTCATCCCCCCTTGGTCAATATAATTCTTATTATACATCCAACTACCGTATTCCATCTAAACAAAAAACATAAAATTATCCAAAGTTAATCCATAAATCCAGTATTTAATTTAGTTCAATGTTCAAAATAATTCAAGGTTCAATCATAATTTAAAGTCCAATTTATCCATGGTTTCAAGCTAAGGTTCAATTACAAGGTTCAAAGTTCAATTACAAATTCGAACCTCACAATATAGTAAATCAAGGTTCAAACTAACTATGTCATCAATTTATGACTCAAAACTAACAATGTAATTAATTAAAGGTTCAACACTTAGATTAAAATTAATCTGACAAAACTCTAATAAAAAATTAGCATATAAACTGACAATGAACTAGCATCATACGCTTAAAAGTTAGTTAAACTAGTCTAATCTAACATAATAAGCATTAGTAACTTATTGAAAACCAAAAAAGAAAAAAACATACCTAAAATTGAGGTTTTTCCAGCGGGCAGTGGGCTGGGGACGGTGGAGCTCCGACGGGGAGTGGGCTGGGGACGGAAGGGGACACCAGTGGAGGGTGGGTCGTCACCGACGTGGGGAAATCGGAGGTGGGAGGAGAGATATCGGGTGAGGGAAAAGAGAGAGAGAGAGAGAGAGAGAGAGAGAGAGAGAGAGTAATCGTTGAAATGGGGGAACAGAATGCCGGATCTGATTTTTATCAAATAAATCGACCTCGCGAGGTCTTTTTTTTTTTTTAAGAACTGTGTTGACTCGATTTTGACCAAAATAACGACCTGATGAGATCGGTATTTTTATTATTTCCTTTTAATTTTAAATAATACCGACCTGGCGAGGTCGGTATATGTAAAATTAATTATAATATTTTTAATTAGATATTCTGACCTAATGAGGTCGGTTTCATAAATTTCTTTATATAGTTTTTTTAAATTGTTACCGACCTTAGGAGGTCGGTATATTTTTGTGCAATTTAATTCCGACCTTAGGAGGTCGGTATTTGGTTTTCCCGGAATTTTTTAATTAATTGACCGGCCTACAGAGGTCGGTACTTAAAAGATAAAAAAGAGGCCAAAACTGACCTCATGAGGTCGCTTTTTTTCCAATCTAATTTTAGGTCAGTTTTTTAGGTTGATTTTGGCAGTGCTTTTAGTAGTGATTCTAGCATCGTTGTGGAGAGCAAGACACCATTTTGTGGCATTCATTGGTGCAAACTCAATGGAATTTCTCAGCTTCAATTGGAAACTGACTCTTTTGTGCTCCTTTCTTGCATTAAAGAAGTTTATAAATACAGCTAGCATCTTTGATCAAGAAGATTCAAGAGACACTTCAACACATGGATTGGTCGATCAACTATTGTTATAGAGAGGCAAACCTGGTCGTAGATAAACTAGCCACTTTGAGCTTTCAAAAATTATAGGATATATTTATCGAGTGACAACCTCCCTCAACAAGTGCGAGGCTTTTTGAACATGGATAAAAGGACGAAAATTCCTGGCTTTCGAATTAGGACAAAAGAGCACCATGAGCTTACTTACAATGATGTGGTTTAGCCTGTCTAATTTGCTCTTGGTTTCTTACAACATATCCCCAAAGATATGTTAGTATATATCTTATATTCCCTTGTAAAGTTTAAGCTAAGCCCAATTGTAATTTATTGGTTTTAAATTATAACGTTATGGTCCTGTCCATAATCTTATATTCTTTTGGAGAGGCTAGGCAACATATCCTTCTCGCCCATGTATTTTGCTATGTTCTTCTAATATACAAGGTTGAGGTTATGCCTTATCCCCCACTTTGAAGGTGGTTTTTGATTTTTTCTTAGAAAAAACTCGTACAATGACAACGTAAAAAATATTATGTGAAGTTGAGAAGATATTCAAGTCAATTCCTACTCAAGCTGAAAGAAATAAAAGGAAACTTTTTTCTTCGTTGGTTTTCGAGTGTTATTGGGATTTAGATCCTTTCTAGGAAGGATTAGACCTAGTAGTATAAATACATGTTAGCTAAGATTTATTAAGTAGGACAGAATATAGAGCCTAACAGTATTCAATCTTGTAACTTACTTTCTCCCTTGAGATTAATTTAAGTGCCGGCCGTTCTCTGTGGACTAGGATCACATCGACCCGAACCGCGTTAATTACTGTGTTCCTATCGTTTTTGCGCTAACATATTATTTATACTATCAGTTCAATTTAACTGGTAATATCATGTTATTTCTCTATTTTTTAGATAATTATATCAGACTTGATAAGGAGAGTTACGTTTTGTAATAATTAATTTTATCCGATGATATAAAACATTTATTTTGTTACACCTTGAAAAATTTCGCATCGTTTGCGTCGTGAGTAAACTAACGTAAGCTCAGAGAGGTTATGGAATATTTATAAGGTTAAGGAATACTTTTAATAAGTGCTAAGAAAGTGTCTAAAGGTTCCGGGATCAAGCAAATCGAAGAAATTAAGTTTGTCGAAATTTGGGAAAACTTGGCAGAATTTTGGATAGAAAATTTTGGTCCAACTTGAGAGAGGTATATATCTCCTAGAATATGAGGAGTTATGGAATGCATAATCTATGTAAATTGAAGTTCAGAGAGTCTTCTTTCCAATGCAACTAACAGATTGCAAATCCGAGACGTATAGTGGAAGATATGGCCTGTGAAAAATTGTGCGATTCTTCTGCGCAATTCGTCGCACCGTCAAATAACGACGGTACCGTCGATGCTGCCGTCAAATTGAGGCGGTGGAGATTGTTTCTTGATTATAAATAAGAGGGGCATGACTTTGGGTTCATATTTTCACAAAATCAGATCCTTCAAGACTCCTTAAGCTCTCTCAATTATGCTAAACCTTCCATTAACATTCACAACTATTTTAAGAAAGGATCAAGCTTCAAATCTTCAACTAGTTCATGAAAGGTGATTGTTCTTGCTTATACTTGGAGTTGTGATGAACTTGGTCTTGAAACAAGTTGTGTGAAGTGAAGTTCTTCGAGATATAAGGTATGATTCTCACTTTATTTCTTATGTTGAGTTGATGAAAAGGCTTAGCAAGTCCCGAATGTGAAAATAGTTGTGAAAGAAAGATCACAAAGTATGGTGTGATAGTTGTTGGCTATGGATGGAATTCAAAAGAAAGTTTGGGTAGAATTGAGTCTAGTTTGAATGTAATCTCTTGATTATGTTATTGTTGACATTATTATTGGCGATTGGGAGTTGATTGGAAGATTGGTGGAAGTAGAAGTTGTAAAGGAAATACTGCCCGAATTCCCTTAACCCAAAGTAGTCTCAAACATACGTTATATATACGCATTGGTATACATGATCAATTAAGGCTTAACTAAGGTCATATATCACCATGTAGGGGCAAGGGACGAGCATGCTTCGGAATAAGGAATTCCTTCAAGTAGTGGATCGGCGATTTAAGGTATGTAAGGTGTTCGTTTCCTCTTTCTTTGGCACGAATCCAACTAGAACATGAACACGAGCGTTCTATAACAATTCACTCCTTTCCTATGCTTTGTATTTCAAATTTTAATGCCTTAATTATTTGATTGATTCTTGCAATATTATCATGTGTAGCATCATTAAGTTATTTTCTTGGATTCGATACGAATTCCATAATTCATTCGGAGCTTACCGACCTTACATCACTCCGAGAGGCCCAATGTCGTTCATTGACTCTCATGCATTATACATACATACATACATATATATATATATATATATATATATATATATATATATATATATATATATATATATATATTTCCATAATTCATTCGGAGGTTACCGACCTTACGTCACTCGGAGAGCCCGATATGTCGGTTCATTGACTCCTCGTACATTATACATATATTTGTATATATATATATATATATATATAGCACTATTTTACTATACGGCACAACACTATAGTCGGCCGGGCAGGTACGTAGATGTGCACATCAGTGCAGTGGGCATGTTATGATGTTACCCCGGACGCGGGATGATGATGATATGATGAGGAAACGATGATGATGCTACGATACGTATATACTTGCATAAGATTTTTAAAACTCATGCATTGCATATTGCACGTCCTCAGATGGTTCAGGTTTCTTCTATCCTTCTATATTTATGTCTTAATTATGTTCTTTTGGTTTCTGCCCTACATACTCAGTACTTTTATCTGTACTAACGTCCCATCCTACGGGATGCTACATTTCGTGCTGCATGTCCTGACAGGTGTAGTAGAAGACCACAACCACATTAGGACTTCCAGCCTCAGCGGGTGTCAGCAAGTGCCACTACTCCGGACTTGCTATCTTTTGGTATACTTATGTTATCATGATCTATGTTCATATGCTATGGGTACGTCGGGGCCCTGTCCCAACCTTTACGCTTTTGTATGCTCATTCTTAGATGCTCATAGACATTTTGGGTATATGTAGATGTTATGTACGGCCTCGTCGGCCTTGCTTTGGTTTTTGATAGTCTCCCGATAACCTTGCCGGCTATGACACTTATGATATTGTTGCGGCCTTGTCGGCTCATTTTTATTTACTAGTTCTTCATCACGTGCGTTGCACGTATATGCCAAATCATGTAGTACATGATCTTGTAAAATAGTATCAATGTTATTAAATTAAAGTATATAATAAATACTTATAAACGAAAGAATAAAATACAAGCATTTGCGAATGGTCTGTGTGGACCGTTGTAAAGTGACTTATTTGTCAAGATCATGATGATTGGATATCATCTGAACCTCCTTTTTTTTATACTTTTTTTATGAGTTAAATATGCAATGAATTGTATCTCTCCTAATATTCTTTATAGATGATATTCTTGGTGTATGGCTGTTTCATCCGTTTCAGTTGCTTTGTCGTGACCAAAACTCTTACTTTTGACATTTATATATCTCATACTAATGCAATGTAAAGTCGACCATGCGAGAAATATATTGTGATAGATACAATCCAACATTGGAGATTAGTTTGACCATATGCTTCGTTTATTATCAAATTTTGAAGTTTGACAATCTGAGTTGATAAACTAAGGGTACACTGGGTATTTTAACTCGTAAACTATACAACCATTAGTCAATAGTAGAACAAAAATTGTAACAGTTAAAAATGTCTATGAGAATGTTATGAAAATTACTTGAAGGAAGTAAATTAATACTCGTATTAATTTTTCAAAACTCATACTAAGAGTTTTGTTGCTATTATTTTCCAACAATAAAGAAGAAGAGAAACCAATATTGATTGTAGTGAATGGGGGAGTTCACTGGTTCCAACAACATAATGTATCGATTGAATA
The DNA here is from genome assembly GCF_029784015.1 of Lycium ferocissimum. Taxonomy (NCBI): domain Eukaryota; kingdom Viridiplantae; phylum Streptophyta; class Magnoliopsida; order Solanales; family Solanaceae; genus Lycium; species Lycium ferocissimum. The sequence continues at coordinate 59,257,296 of NC_081352.1, forward strand.
TTTGAATTCTTCTCTTGTAATTTGAATAAGGGTCTCCTTTCAGATTTGAATATAATTTCCCAAGAAAACATCTTGGGAGCAATAGAAGTCGAGGAATCAAGGGCGTATGGAGCTTTCAAGGTGGGGATTTAATTGAACCCCTAACTTTTGACGGGGAGCATAAATTTATTGTAAAAAATTATTAGAATTATAATAAATGATAGACATGAATTCATAACTTTTAAAATACAATGGGTTCAACTAAGAATCCGGAAAAATTGAACCCATAAAGTGTAAATCCTGGATCCACCTGTGCGAGGAATGGCACATGGAAACTCATAGTTATATTTCTTTTCTAATAACCTTTTATAAAGAATAGAAAAGTTTTTTTTTTTTTTTTCTGATTTTAAAAGCTCAGCCAACAATAGCTATCCTAAGTTAATTAACCAGCCAAACAAAAAATGGTTCCATTTATGTCTTCTTCATCAGTTTGACGGTGCAACTGGACCTCATTGGCCGTGAAATTTTATTAGTATTACAAATACCATTTTGGCTGTGAAGTTTTTGGTTTCTACATGAACTAACTGTTTAATTTCACAACAAATATTGGAATACTAATTTAAAGGCGTTCAATTTCACTCACTAAATTTTAATTTTTATATAAAAAAAAAAAATCGACTGAAGTTCGTATCCAAACACCCAACAATGTTTTTCTCTATTTGAATTTCATAATACTATTCTTTTTACTTCAACTAAAATTTGTCCAAACACCTTAAAGAAGTACCAAATTCGCAAGCTTCACTACCATCTTCAATTCTATCTATGCAAAATTAGAAAAGCTGATAAGATGTTTACTAAAACACTTTTAATTTGAACATGAGATCTCAAACCTCTTTACGTAGCAGTGATCATCCCTGCATAGTACCCTCAAAGGTTATTGCGATTTGCACTATATCTCCTCTTTTGGAAAGCAACAATTTCTTTTTCTTGGAAAAAAATGAAAATAAGCCCCCCAATCGGTGAACATCAATACCTTTATAGGAGTAATAAGTATATGGCTTGACTCTTAGCAAAACACTTTTCTGGCATCTTTTGGCAAATAATCCAAGTGAGACGTGTAACTTTTAACTTGAACATTGCATCATTTGACAGATAGTCTAAATAGCAGTTGCAACTTTAATTCCGAACCATTGTATCCTTTGGCAAATAATCTGTTAGGTCTTTAATTTAATTAGAAGGATATTTTCGTAATTTAACTTTCAAGTTTGGGAGTTCATACTTTATATATATATATGTTGGATCATTGCATGTTTCTGTATTTGGGCCTTTTCTACGTGTAGGTGTCCTTTGAGCCATAGTTGAGTCATATTATATCGAATAACAGTTATATGATAATTCTGGTAACTGTTACGCCAAGAGGTATCCGACCTATAAGTCGGTGCCTGTCATGCTCCTCAGTGGGGTGTGACATATTCACTGTGCACAGAATTTAAACTTAAAAATGGATTTGTTTCATGTGAAATGGAATGGTAATTTGATTCAGCGTGAATGTCTGTTGAGTGATTAAACCATCTTAACAGTTCTTTAACCTACACCTTTCTTCTTGGGTTTTGTAGCCCTGGGCCTGGAGTAAGAGGGTTGACAATGGAAGACAATAATTCAGATGCTTTTTCTTTCTCTTTTCAGACAAAAAAGTACGTTGTCTCTAGTCTCCTGTAAACGACTTCTGTGAGCACCAAAAGCTGTTGTTTGTAATGAATAATCACAATCAAGTTTCAACGATATGAACCATTCATGCCAGCCATGCATATACACTACAGATATTAAATGTCTCTCATTTTTTTGTTAAAAAATCCCTTTGTTTTTTTCATAAGCTAGTCCAAACCCTAGTACTAATAGTACTCTTTCATACACCCCACTTAAGTAAATATTTCCCACGTATACTTGTCCGCCTGTTCATTTTACTGGCTGTGGTTTACTTTTACAAAAATAAGAAACTATAATGCTCTTTAATCTTATTTCTTTACGGAGTATTATTTTCTTATTAAAAAATTAATTAAAAGTAATAGATACGTACATGAAGGAGGGCATATAGCCATACCTCCTCTATGGTCGAACGCAACTACGCGAGTGTAATTATGTGTTTGATTTTGCAATTACTAGATAAATTGGGATAAATTTTATTTCCAATTTTAACCTTGACGTTGTAAAAGTACTTTGGAAGAAGAGATTCGGAGAATGACATCTTTGCCATTACGATTTGTTATCCGGGATAACTAATCCCGACTTTGTTATCACTTTAATTATAGTATAAAAATAATATCATCATTATGGTACAAATGGGGCTTGTTAGACCTGGAATCAAAAGTATAAATGTGGAACAAAATAATAAATAATCTTATACTTTATTCAGCAATTGTTATCCTTTTTCCCACAAACCAAACGACCCCTTAATGTGTTTTAACCTAAAAAGGATAAAGCTGGCATTTAATCAAGTACTCAAGTTCAATAAATATCGCTCTACTAGTGAAAAAGAATTACTTCCTTGAGCCAATTGTGTAAATGGACTAGTATTATTTATGTAGTATCTTAACATAATTAATCTACAACTGTACAAGGTAATCCTTCCTAATCTTCATTGTCTGTGAGATTATTATTTTTCCCTTGTTTCTTATCCTCACCCTAAGGGATAAGTCTCCACTTACTAACTGGGACTTCAACCAGTCGGTCACAACTCATTTGGCTTTGTCTCAATTGGCAAAATCAAGAAGCTCATACACTCTATATAGTTTCCAGATAAAGAAGAAATTAAACAAAAAATATGGTTGCAGATAAGAGATCTATGAATCAGTAAGACAAGAAATTTATCACTATTGCTGAGAAAGTGTAATACTATATATTAATAGTATCCTCACAACTAGGTTGATGAACAAGTGAATCAAGTGATAAATTTTCTTGTTTTCACCTTGTTCAAATCTATATCATTATGATCTTACCATCGATCATCACCATACAAAGCATACTTAATTTAGTACTCCTAGTATATCTTATTAAAAATTTCGTGACTCAACTTACTCTCACTCTTGCTAACACTCCTAGTATATCTTATTAAAAATTTCGTGACTCAACTTACTCTCACTCTTGCTAACACTCATATAAGTATTACTCTTTCTAGTAATTATGATCTCAAACACAAACTCACACTATTGATTTAGTGCTACTTCCGTCTAATTAGGCAACCTAAGAAATTCTAATTGACCTTAATTTGAAGTGCTCACTTGAAAAATAGCTAACTAATTGAGACAATAATTAGCCATGAACAAGGCCACTAGACAATGCCATTAAGAGAATTGCTGCTTCCTTCTCGTCTTGTGGGAAAATTTGGTGGAATGACAAATTGTTGCTCAAGTTTATCAAGAAATCCTCGAAATTACCAATCTTCTTTGGTGCATTAGTACTAGAGGAAGATGGACTAAATTTGCACCTTTTCTTGTAGGGAGCAACATGATTTGTATTAACTTTTGCTATCTTCTCCTTGTGTTGTATCTTTATCTTCATTGTTGAAGATGATGTTTGATCAGTTGTGTGAGTTTTCCCAATTGCTGCAGCTTCAGCTGCTTCTGCCATGGCTTGTCTTGCCTTCCTTTGTCGGATTCCACATGCGTTGCACAGTGACTGTACCATATGTAAACATCATTTCAGTTTCAGTACAAATTTTAACAGCCAAATTAAAAAAAGACTGTCCTCATATATGTTTACTTTCGGTACGAATTTTATCAAGCGGAAGAAAAATAAAAAAAGGTCTTTCATATGCTACCATCTCATCAGAAAACTTAAACTGTTAGAGAGAATATTATATAACTCCGTCTTAACACGCTCTCTCAAGAGTGAGCATGATTCTTTTTCATAGGCAAAAAATGTAAAAATATTTTTTTGTTTTTTAAGTAGAGGCAGTGAGATTTGAACCTAGAACCGGAATGCTCTTAAAAGTTTATGTTGTTATACGAATTAAAACTACACATTTATTTGACATGTCTAATTGAAGGAAAAAAGAAAGAATTACCTTAGGTCCTTTGGGACCACCTCTCCAAAGAGGGGTCTTAGTAGTGTTACAATCAGCACAAACCCTAATAGGTATATAGTTTGAGCTGTTGCTGCTGTAATCAGTTTCTAAAGGAGGTGATAGCTTTTGCTTCTGATCTTCCAACTTCAATTTGATGCAAGTATTTTTGGTGGTGTTTTTCATTCTTGCTTGATCCGAGTCTTTTATCTTTGAAGACACCAACTCGTCTTCTCTCTTCCACAAAGTCAATTTGAGGCCACTACTTACCTTGTTTTTCTTCCCTAGATCATATGATACACCATCATTATCCACCTATAAGATCCACAAACAAAAACACACTCAGCATTAGTCAATTAATCGGCACCTGAAGAACAAAATCCAAGTGTTCTTGGGAAAATTGTCTTAATTAACTAGTATTCAAAAGTATTTTTTTTTTTTTTAGATAAAGTAACATGATCAAACATGAGAAAAAGAAAGACCCTTCTGTTGTATGTACCTCAGGTTGGTGCTGTGGCATATAATATTCCGTATGGTGATTATAATTTCCAGTTTGATCAGTAGTTGAGTTGACGAAAAAGTGATGATAGGATGAGTGAGAAGTAGTTGAAGAAGCCTGATAGTTAGGGTTAACAAGAGAATTGTACTTCATATCATGATCATCATTATTATTATTAAGCCCAAAATGAAAAGGAGTAGAATAATTTATGTGATCAGTAGGAGTAGTCATGGGCAAAGCTGGGAAGTGATCAAGAAATGAAAGAAGGAATAAGATAGGGGAATTGATCCAGAGGGAGATATTGGTGGGGGAGTCTTAAAAGGAGAGTTTTTAGTCTTAGGAGAGAGGGCTTAGACATTCACGTGACTTTATGACAACTAAACAGGTTAAAAGAGACAAACCAAAAGGAGAGAAGAGCTGAATACTACCACTCGACCACATGACTCAACCCTATCTTCAAAACTTTTAGTTTAGATCCGAAATTATTGCAACTTCTTAATAGTGGTGTCAATGGTTTGATAAAACTGACTTAATCGATCGAATCATACCGAACCGATTATTAGGATTTTTTAATAAAACCTACGGTTTTTATATAAATTTCTAACCGTACCGAAAAAATGGGTAGGCTTTTTATTTTATAAAAATAAATCGAAAAAATACCGAATTCATTTATATGTGTATTTTATATATTAAGTTTAAAATTAATAAAATATTAAATTTTTCATCTTGTGCCTAGGGTGATGGAAAAGACTACAAGTTGGCAACAAGTAATTAACACTAAAGTCCCAACTCCGAAACCTGTTATGCTATCCCTATTGAAACTAATTAGTTCTAGCACCTCAAGCGATAACCACTAAGTTACAAGGTATTCCAACAATCTTGAGTAATTAACAAGCTACAATGTATTAGATATCTTTCCTCTCGTATGATTTAAATTCTTTTATTGGATATTGAATCTTATTAGACTTAGTTCCTGTGTCTCATCTTGATTGATTACTTCCAGCTCGTGTGATCTAAATTTTTTGTCGTTATTTAATATTATCTTGCACTAATATAAAATAGTGGGATGGATCGCTATTCTTATTGTGATTCTTATTTTCTTGATTCTTTACTTTTTAAACAATAAAATGTCTAGAGAGTTTTTGCCAAAGTTTTATACAAGTATGCACGGTATCATGTACAACTTCTACTTGTGACTTTTCTATGAATTTTTCTTTATAAAATACCGAATAACTAACCGAACCGTACCGATAGCAAAGAAAAACCGAGATGATGAGACGCTTTCAAAAAGTCTAATTTTGGTTATACAAATAAAATAACCTAAAATTTTGTATGGTATAAATTTTATAAAATAACCTCCCAAACCGTACCATTGACAACCCTACTTCTTAATGAATAATTAATGTCCTTTTGGTTATATACACTAATATTATTTAAAAAATTACACTACTTTATGATTTTTAATGTGGTAATAATGAGTTAGTTATCATTTTTATTAAGTTATTTTCCCCTATTTATCTTAAAAAAGGAGTCTTGAAAGCTGTTTTGAGAATATCGGAAGCCTTGATCTTGATTTGGAGATACTCCGAGCTTAAAACATTGATGATTGCGGCACCCTGTAATCGATCAAACCAATCATCAATGCGAGACAAAAGATGTTTTGTCTTTATGGTAACCTTGTTCAATTGTCTATAAGCAATAGACATACACATTATGCCATCCTCTTGTTCACAAATAAGAAATGAGCACCCCAAGGCAAGAGACTCCTTCTAATAAATCATACCTAAAAAATCTTGCAGTGGTCTTTCAACTCCGTCAACTTAATAGATACCATCCGTATGGTAGGATAGACATGGGTTGCATGCATGATACTGTCACGATCCAATTTGGTTAAGTCGTGCGGGCACTTACCTTTCCCACATCGGTAAGCAAACCCTCAACTCAACATAAATAAATATATAAGTAACTAAATAAATCATGCGGAAGAGAATAATTACATAAGTCTCACAATAATATATAATAGAAATAGCGCGGAAATAAGGAAAATACCCCGTGATCTGGTCTAAGCCATACAAGAGCATCTAATGAAAAATATACAAATCTCGAATATAATAATATATAAATTTGTCTATTTCTCAGAATAGAAATAGTAAGACATAAATAGGAAGAGTCTTTAAGGCAGCGAACATCTTGTGCTCACCCTGGAAACTAGATGCTATGCTGATGGCTACTATCAGCCACGAGCGATGGAAGCAGACCTAACCTGATACTCTGCATTCACAAAAGAATGCAACAAGTGCAGGTCAGTACAAAGCAACAGTACTAGTAGGTATCATCGGCCGACTAAGTATAACTAACATAATTCAGACAATAAAGCAGGATAGGCAGATAAATCAACAAGTATAAGTCAAACACAATCAGAATCAAGTATCCGTCATCACCTAGGTTGAAGCATCTAAACCCAAGTACGTCAAGTTTCAATGTATATTCGATCCGAAATCAGCAACACAAGTACAACACCGGATCATTACAATATAAGCCAAGATGCAATGCAATGATGTATGAATGCCAATGCAATGCAGTGCAGTGTACACATGTACTCCGGACGGAAGTATCGATGTCTCGGTAGCACAATCGAAGGTGATTCGCGAAGCCTAAGTGCCACTCGTCCCACATATTTACCCAACAAACAGATGAGCCCCGGATCTTTACCCACAGGGGTTTTCACCGGCACCACCCTGGGGGACCCACGGAGTCCATGCACTCACTCAATCCACGATTCTAGGACTAACATCAGATATCGGACTCTCACATCACTCTTATTTAAAAACCGAGCCAAGCTCATCATAATGTTTCACCAATTACTAACAGTGTATCAACAGTATATCATGAAGAATGAGAATGAGTGCAATGCATGTGTCAACATCAATAATCAGCTCAATATCACAATTACCAACATGGGTACGCCAAAAATATATCAGTGTCACAAGTACCAACATGGGTACGCTAACAATATCATCAACAACTACACAGGTCATAGGGAACTCTATCCTGGTATCAACGTCAAAAGTAAGGTACCACCATATCACAATCAAAATGTAACAATAGTTCCCGATCATCTACTAACAACACGTGGCATCAAGCCAACACAATAGAACAATCAAGTTACAACACAACGTAGTGGCTAGCTCCAATCACGCAACAGGGCCCAACCTAAGAAAATATCCAACCCAACTTCATACCCAAAGGTTTACATGCTTTCTCCGACTATATAATCTAAATATATGCTTCGCTACACGAAGTCTCACTAAGGGTAAGCCATAACATACCTGGATGGCCGAACAACAAACACCAACAATCACTCTTTTACCTTGCCCTTCCCCTGAGCCTCAAGATCAAGTCTAGGCATATTCGAATTCTAGATTAGAAATCATGAAGAATGATACCAATATCGCTATCATTCAATTTAGGTTAAAACCAACCCTAGAATTTGGGAAAACGGGGCCCACAAGGTCAAAATGCAAAATTCGGGAGTAAAATATCAAATTAAGCACTAGGTGATCAAAACCCATCCACTAATTGCTAAATTAACTCAAAGATTCCCCCAATTTTGAAATTCAAGTAAAAACCCCAATTTTGGGGTAGAAACCCTAACTCTTTGATTCATGGATTTAACACTAATAATGGAAGATATATGTTTAACATCCCTAGATACATCATAATCTAGCATAAACCCAACCAATTTCATCATTTAAAAGCCTAAGTAGAATATTCATTAAATCCACTTTTATCTTCTATTACTATGAAACTAATAAGGAAAGAGAAATCTATGATGATTAGGAACAAGGAATTAGTAAAGAGGTTAGTAAGACTTACCACCAAGAGTTTTCTCCAGGATTCTTCTAAAACAGTCCCCAAGAGCTCAATGTTCGTAATGGGAATAAATGATAGACTAAGGACTTATTTAATAAACACTTAATGAAATAACAGGCCGCAACAGCGCCAGCGCCCCAACGCCATCACAGGCCATCGGGACGGTCTAGGCCAAAAGAGCATTGGCCGCCCCAGCAGCCATTCACCGCAATAGCGGCGCCGCTGGGACGGCACTGGTGCCGCTACGGCGGACACCAGGTACCAGAACCCACTTATTTTCCTAAGTCTCAACCGAAATCCCGAACCACTCCCGAGGCTATCTACTCCCAAACCACATACACAGACCCGCATAAAAACACGCTATGAATGCGCTCGTGGTCTCGGAATTTCCAACGGAGGTCTCATTGACCATGTCAACCCCAGATACCTCATTAACAACTTCCCAACCCAAGCCCTAAATTGCATCCGAGTGGATTGGAAACCGAACCAGTATATACACACAAGTTCTAAATGACCATCAAGACCTCTCGGAATCGACAGATTTTCAAAAAAGGTCCGTTTATCAAAAAGTCAACTTTGAGTCAACCCTTTTCGCTTAAAACCAAATTTCATAAAAAGTCACCCGAATCAAATCTAGAGACGTCGGGAAGTGTGTCAACGGTCCCCTCGGGTCAAAAATGATCTAACCAAGCTCGGAAAGGGGCGAAAATGCCGAAAAGACTATAATGACTAAACGGGTCGTTACAGAAACCAAATCAATACCAAAATAAGTATCATTATTTGAAGGAATGCCCGACAAATCTATAGAAGAAACCTCAGGGAATTCCCTAACTGTAGGTACTATGTCAATAATAGGAGACTCCACATAAGTGTCCCGAAACATAGGGGTGGAAGCATATACAAAAATAGCAAGCAACTCACACGGTATATTGATACCCAATGCAAAATACGACGACACATATGAATAAGTTGAACACGAGTTAAATAGCACACTAACATCTCCGTGACAAAAAAATTAATATCTGTGATGACTACATCTAATACCACTACCTCTGGTCGACTAGAAATACACAACAACGGGCCAGACCGCCCCTAGTCTGAACTCCACCTCTACTACATCCTCTAACTGCTTGAGAATTGTCCCAGAAGATTGTGGTGCCGCAGGAATTATTGCAGGCTGACTAGTAATAGGAAAACCTATCTATGGAATACCTCTCTGGAGCACGGGACCAAACCTCTTATAGGCCCCTACTCGGCACACACATAGTAAAACTTTAAGAGTATCTTCTAACTTTGCTGTTGTGGTTTCCCCTAATAACCAATACGAGCACTGTGCATTATCTAGGTGGTGCGCTATAAAGTGTCTGCAAAGTTGAGTGTTCTATCCTAGATGGGTCTCTAGGAACAATCTGCATGTAGGGAGTACCAAACTTAACCTCACATGCCGGGTTCCCTTTATAATCGTACACAAGGCTGTTGATGAAAATCTTCACCTTTTCCTCCTTATTCGGTAGCAAGATAGTATTATAAAGGGAAAATTCTGTAAACTTTATCTCATACTCGCTCATAGTCATGCAACTTTGATGAATCTGTTCAAACTGTCTACGCAAATCATCCCGTAGACTAGCAGGACTGAACCTCTCCAAGAATATCTAGTTGAACTGAACCTAAGTGAGATGAGGTAAGTCAGTTGATGTCCCCCTCTTATACAATCTTGCCCACAATATTCCCTTCCCAATGAACTAGAAGGTAGTAAACTCAACTCCGTGGCTCTCAAGTAAACCCTATCTCTGCACTACGATCCAAGAAGTACTGAATGTAATACACTGTTCCATCACCCTTGAAGGAAGGAGGAAACATATTTTATATCTTATACATCCTATCTTGCTCATACTCATTCATGGGAGCCCCAATAACTGGTGAAGGCACTACAATAAGTTATGGCCTAATAGCAGGTCGCGGTGCCATAGCAGGCTGAGCTAGAAGTGTCTAAAACATAGGTGCATCCAGTGGCGGAGCCAGGATTGATTTTTATCTAGGGGGTTTAAAAATTCTAAAAGGTAAATACACGAAGAAATCAGGGGGTTCAACATCTACTATATATACATAATAAAATAATTTTAACTTTGAAAATACACTGTAATTTTTCACCGAGGGGGTTCATCTGGCCAATGTGGCTCCGCCCCTGGGTGCATCCTACTATACTAGCATATCTATGGCAATAGTCTATGCACCTATACCGCCATAAGTGTGTGAACCAACTATAAATATAGGTGACATCCCAACAAAAGTCTCCAACAACCCTGATTACATCTTGGTCAACGCATAGTCTAACTTTCAGCTTCTTGTACTTTTTGTCCTTTGACTATAAATACTTATCTAGGGCTTTGAGTTCATTATTCAGTATTCCAACTTTTAGTTCACGTTCTTAGCATTGAAGACAAAGTTAATGTTGGTGAAGCTTTTAATAAAGATTCCTCCCCTTTTGTCTTCTTCTCCGACAACTTTGTAAGATCATGAATGCTTCAGCATTTATTGTTTTTATTTTTATAAATATTAGCTGCTAATCGCATTAGCTAAAGTTGTGGGACCAAAATGTGTTAGTTATGTGATTAAGTTTTTATATTCAAACTTTATTTGTGTGTCAAAGATATTTTCTATTAACTCTTCATGCTTTAATGACTTTTAAATGATGACCAACATTATTTGTGCCTAAATATCTTTATTTTGCTTGGAAAAGAAAGTAAAGGTTAGGAAAAGAGTTAAATAGCAAGGATTTGGGGTTTCAAACACCATCTAATAGCTTGAGCTAGGAATTATTTTTAATTGAATTTCGCCCAGAATTGGACTTTTTATTAATATAATAAGCAAATAGAATAAAACAAGACCATCCAGGCCCAAAAAATGGGGTCCAAAATAAAATACAAAAACAAAACAAATTTGAAAATAAAGATAACAAATCCCATTTGCTAACCCTATCTAGAAAGTTCACTCAGTCTTCATTGAAATGCTCCTCTCTGTTGCGATGGTGATGTTGAAAATCTGAACTTAAGGAAGCTAAAATGGAAGCTACAACAGCCATTTTCATCCCCTTCTGTAAGTATTTCTTGCTTCCATCTTGTTTTTGCCATTTTTGATATGCCTCAAAACTCATATTTTCTTGTTTTCTTCTTCTATATATAGATTTGAGTTGTGAATCCATTGTCGCTTCATGTCCAAGCTGTAATAGTGCTGACCTCAACCTCACAATCGTCGATCTATGTTGATTTCCACCATTCGTGACTTCGATTAAACCCAAGTACCTCATCTGCAGCTTTTTTCCCTTTGCTTCATGAACTTTGTTGATGAAATTGGGTGCGAAATTTGCGATGTATTGCTTTAATTTCATCTTATTAGTTCCTCAAACTTGTTGTAGGCAGCTTTGTTTTTATGCTTTCCCCTTTTGTTGTTCTCTTCACCTTTCTATATGCTTTGTTATTTGCCTTGATTGTTTGTGCTGGGTCTTGTATTCCATCTTGATTCTTTTGTATGCCTCACCTGCTCTTAAGTATTCTGATTTGGATATATGGAACTTAGGACTTGTCACTGTTCAAAATCCTCCTCCTGACACTGGCTTTAGCTAGGAATATGATAGCTAACTTGAAACTAAAATGGGTGTTCAGATTTTCACATTCTAAGGCTTAGAAAAGCTTAGTAATGAACTTTATCAATTTGGTTGGAAAACTTTTGGTAAACTCAAAGAAACTCATTGTTTATTACATCTAGAAATATAAGTGAGTTGAATCAAAACCCAATAGCATTACTTTCCCTTTGGGACCACAACCTTAGATCGTTTATCAATTATTTAAAACAAACAACAATCATCTTCTCTAAGAAATTAGTGTAAAAATTCATAACCCAACAATATTTATATCCTTTCCCCTAGGAATATAGACTAATAGTTGAGCGATACACTTAACAAGTACATTTCTTCATTGTATTCTCTGTGGGATTGGACCCCAACCTTGTTGGGTTCTATATCTGACCAACGATCGCTTTATACCTATTTAAAAGGTGTAATTTAAGCTTATCAAAATTTAGCGTCATTGTTGGGGAATACGGTCTAGAAATTTACCAATTAGTGTAAACTCTACTTTTAGTCGCACCTGCTCAGCACTAAGGGCCTATTTGGAGGTCTCCCCACTGATGACCTGAATAGGCACCTTATGAACTTTCTTGGAGTTCGTTCCATCAATGTTCAACCAAACGTCTCAAGTGAGTCTATCAAGTTGAGGCTTTTCCCGTTCTCTCTTACGGGGGAAGCTACCCCATGGTTGGATGATCTTCCATCCAGGTCTATCACTGCATGGGCGGAATTGACTATAGCATTCCTCAAGAAGTTTTTCCCTGCATCCCCGATGTTACAACTCCATGAAGAAATCAACGACTTTCGTCAACTTCCAAATGAGGCTCTACATGAAGCTTAGATTAGGTTAAAAAGAAGATCAAGAATTGTCCAAAGCATGGGTTGCCCGATAATGTTCTCCTTCAAACTTTTTATAGGTCACTTCACTCGGTCAACAAGGTGGTGGCAAACAATATTGCGGAAGAGTTTGTTATAGAAAACTCCTTTGATGTGGTGAGTGCTCTACTCGATATCAACCGAGATGAATGAGACTTGGCAAACTAGAGAGATGGAGGCCGTTGGAAGAGGTGCTCCTAAGATATTGTCATGTGAGTTAATTAAGAAAGAAGAAGAGATATGAAAACATGGCTTAATTAATGACACAAATGGTGAGGCTCACAAAGCATGTGTTGGGAGCGGGTTCTAAAAAGATGAATGCGGTTGGGTCTTGTAAAGGAGGCCCTCAAGATGAACAATGCTTCCAAATGTATGATGAAGAAGCCCATTTTATCAGCAATCAAGCGGGGGGTTCCCGGCCTAACTTCCAAGGTTCTAATCAAGGACCTTGGTAGCAAGGTCAAGGGAATCAAGGTTGGAACAAGGGTCATGAAAGCTCAAATTGGAGGGATAACAATCAAGGGGGTTACAATAACAATTAACAATCACCAGAGTTCTACTACCTATGTCCAACCAAAGGGGAGCTATCAAATTTCAAACCAACCGTCCACTAGTGATCCCGCTTTTTAAAAATAGAAGGCATGCTATCAAGAATGTTGGAAAAGGTTGAGTCAACCGACACCATTGTCAAAGAGGTGAAAGATGACATGAAGATTATGAGAGAAGGCATGAGTAGCATGGAGCAACTTGTGAGTTCTTATTCAACTTCCATTCAACAATTGGAATCACAGCTTAGCCAAATCTCAGATACCCTAAATCAAAGGCAAAAAGGCATAATCCCTAGTGACATGGTTACGAACCCGAAGAATGATGGTGAGCATAAATACAATGCAATTACTACTAGGAGGGGAAAGATACTCGGGGAAAAGATTGGTGAAAGGTGATGTGGTTGTTGATGATGAAGCACTTATTGATGAGCCCATGGTTATTGAAGAAGAGATCATTCCTATGAAGAAGTGGGGTAGTATTGAAAAGCCCATTGTTATTGAAGAGATGATCGAAAATGATGACACTTCACAAGGAAATAATGTGGTAGAGGAGGTACCAAAGGCTCTCACGCCCATCCCAAAACCTCCTCCTCCATTTCCTTAAAGGTTAGAAAAGAAGGTGGAAGATGGCAAATTTTGTAAGTACATTCAAATGTTGTAGCAACTCTCAGTCAACATCCCACTGGTAGAGGCTCTTGAAAAAAAGTCAGGCTATGCTAAGATTATGAAAGACCTCATCACCAAAAAGAGCCGAGTTTGTTTGAGATGGTGGATGTTACCCACCGTTGTAGCTCCATTGTTTCGAAGGCTTCGGTCCAAAAGAAGGAAGACCCCGGAGCTTTCACTATTCCTTGCACTATTGTGGTTTACAAATTAGCTAAGGCCTTGTGTGATCTTTGTGCAAGCATCAACTTGATGCCTCTTGCTATTTTTAAAAAGTCTGGCTTGGGCACTCCCCGAACCACTACAATGAGCTTGTTGATGGCAGATCAAATCGTGAAGAGGCCAGTGGAAATTCTTAATGATGTGCTTGTAAAGGTTGATCGATTCATATTTCTGGCCAATGTTGTTATCCTATATTGTGAAGTTGATTTTGAAGTCCATATCAATTTGGGAAGACTATCCCTAGCTAGGGGATAAGCCCTACTTGATGTCGAAAGTGGTGAACTCAAATTATGAGTGAACAATGAGGAAAAAACGTTCCATGTTAATTAATGAAGCAACCAGCAGATATAAGTGTGGTGTCAGTGATTGATACTATTGATGAGGCCTTAGAAACTACCGTTGAGCAAGATTATGTTGGCAAGGTATTGGCGGCGGTGTTGATGAATTATTATGGGGAAAGTTATGAAGATTTTGAGGAGACGATAAATGTCACGCCCCAAGAAGGGGAATCGTGTGGGCACCTACCATTCCCCACCTCGGTAGGAGAACCCTTTCCGAAATCATTTATTCAACCACAATAAATTAATCAAGGCAATCAAATATAAGTCTCAAACATATATAATGGGCAAAATACATCAAATCAGCCCAAAATGTCGATGTCACACTTAAACTATACCGGTGACCTAATACTCACTCGAACATCTTAAAAGTGAATTATTTTACTCCCTGAGCTGCTGCTGTGGCACAAAATATCAAAATAAAAATAAAAAAGCACTTTTTGAGTAGATTTTTCATTTTTTTTTAATTTAAAGATTTAATTTTTTTTAACCCCACCCCACCCTCACCTGCCCCTTTCTTCTTCATTTCCTCCCACCCCACACTTCTTCTTCTTCCCTCTCCCCCAGGCCTTTTCTTCTTCACGCCTCATTTTCCATGTCTTCTACTTTATTTTTTTCTCATCGACTCTACAACTTAATTTCTTCATCAATTCATTTTTTCTCATCAAACCCATCAAAAACTCCACCAGATCGGATGTCGCCGGCCACTGCAATCAAAATTTTGGGCTGAATCATACCAGATGCGAAGGGTTCTTCAAAATTCGCTATGGTGATTGTTGTTGTTTTTGGCGAATTGACAGAGCTGTGGTTAGAATTTGAGGCTGATTTTTGTTGGCTTGGATTCGTCTTGAAATTCCGTATGGGGGGTTGGGTTTCGGTGGCTTCAAGTGACCGTCCGACAGCGGCGCAACCATTAAACCAGAACTGAGGGAATTAACTTTGTGGAGATCACTTCGGTTATTAACAAAAGATAATGCTCTTAAGATCAAAGAATGGAAGTAAAATACGATTCTTTGACCTACACTGCCAAGCTTTATGGACTTCATGGATGAAAAATATATGATCTTTTGTAGAGAGGAAAGCGGAAAATGAAGCGTGGTGGTGGTGGAATGACGAAGAAGAAGGATTCTAGAGGTGGGGGTGGCGTGAGAGTGGAGGAAATGAAGAAGAAGAAAAAGGGGGGTCGGCGGGGGCCGCTGGTGGTTGAATGGTTGCATTTTTTATGAATGTGAAGGAGAAGGAATTAAATGACATTGATTTTTTTTTAAAAACAAATTTGACAGTTTTTGATATGGCATTGACATGGCGTTGATATGGCTCTGACATGGCGGGCGAGTGTATTACACCTCCCCGTGTGCAGCTGGTTATAAATGTATGAGGGGTAAAATTAATTCTTTTAAGATGTTCGAGGGTGTAATAGGTCGCCTGTATAGTTTGAGTGTGATATCGACGTATTGGGTATAGTTTAGGGTTGATTTGATGTATTTTGCCTATATAATAATAAGGATAATGAATAAGTGTGGAAATAATACAACAATCCCAAGGAATCTGGTCTAGGGTCGTACAAGAGCCACTACTACAAATACTATAAGTATGAATATGAATTCATATATGATGATGGAATACTATCTCAGAATATCAAAATAAGACAAGTAACTAAGAAGAGCCATCCAGGCAGCAAATCCAGCCAATGCTCACCCTGGAATACTAGTCAGAAGGCCTCGAGACTCAGTCACGAGGCGCAGAAGTCGATCCGATCACAAACTCTGCACTCAGAAAGTATGCAGCAAGGTAGAATCAGTACAACAACACGTACTAAGTATGCATCATAGGCCAACAACAGTTAGAAAATCATATAGATAAGAAAGAGGCTGGAAAAGTAGGCATGCTCACAATCAGATAAAATTCAACACAATCCCATTTATGGAGACCAGTACCAAACCACCAAGTCTGGTAAATCACCTCAAATCCACTATAAATCCAAACCATATATCAAGATCTACTAACAAGTATGCGTATCACCAAGAATCAATCAACAAGTCCAAAACAATGCCAACGATAACTATGAGATGAATGCAATACATATGCAATGATACACACACGCTTCGAGCGGAATATCTCTTTGCCTCAACAGTCATGACCCATGGGGGACCACTAAGTCCATGTACCTGCTGTGGAACACACAACCCGATCCAATAGCCAGTGTTGCGGAACGTGTAACCCGATCCTAGTCAGTGTTGCGGTACGTGCAACCCAATCCCAATCAGTGTTGCGACAGGCAACCCGATCCCAATATATATATATAAGAATGAGTGAATGTATGATAACAATGCTAACAAGAATATATAATCAATGATGCCACACATGGACACAAATCACACTCGCAATAACAATATCAAAATCCTTACTTCCTTCCCAACAACCTCATGCGTGATAAATATGCTTTCTAACACTCAAGAAATCACTAAGCATCAACTCTCTAAAATCAATCACGTGGCGGCGAGCCAACAACTCACAATAAACAACAACACAATAGAACATAATAAGGCAACAAACCATAAATCACAACAATACCAACCTAAGTCTTCCATCCCAAC
The DNA here is from genome assembly GCF_029784015.1 of Lycium ferocissimum. Classification (NCBI taxonomy): domain Eukaryota; kingdom Viridiplantae; phylum Streptophyta; class Magnoliopsida; order Solanales; family Solanaceae; genus Lycium; species Lycium ferocissimum. The sequence goes on from NC_081352.1 coordinate 59,274,576, forward strand.
TTCATACCCGAAGGTTTACATGCTTTCTTCAACAATCACTAACTATACATATAATCCGCTAACTGAAGTCTAATCCAAATGTAAGTCATAACCTACTTGGAAAGCCGAACAGGAGCCTCGAACTATCACACCTTGGCCTTGCCTTTTCAGTACGCCTCCAAGTACACCAAGTCTATTCATAATCGAATTCTATATTAAAAACCATGAATAGTGACACACAGAGTGCTATACTTCTAGTTAGGTCAAATTCTAACCCAAGAAAATTAGGGATACTGGCCCACAACGGTAAAATGAAAAATTAAAAGATGGAACATGCAATTCAAGCTCTAGGTGATCAAACCCACTAATCATTTGCTAAAACAACCCAAGATTAAGCCTAATTGTATTTAAAGCAAAACCCCCAAATTTGGGTATGAACCCTAATTCTTCAATCCTCAAATAATCATTAATAATGGAAGAAATAAGCTTAACAACAAGAAATTCATCAAATTCTATGGTCATTCTAGTCAATTTTACCAACAATTTCTATTTTAGAAATCTAAACCTATTTCAAGAATTTTAACACAAGACTCATCTTCTCTATCTAGATTCTAGTGATTCTAAGCATGGAATAGGAATCTAGAAAGGCAAATGATGAAGGCTAGGGCCATATATCTTACCTCCAAGAAGAATCAGTCCACAAGTTGTTCTATTACCCCAAAGAGTGCTTAGAAAAGTGATAAGAAGAAGTGGTAGGATTTAAGGGTCTTAACTTGAGAAAAAAGGAAACAATTCTGCCCGACTATGGCTGCAGCGATCAAGGGAACCGTTGCAGCGCACTCGCTACGACGTCTAGATGGCTCGCCATGGCGGCCTCTACCAAAATCATCAAGCCGCTACAGTGGCTAGTCGCTAAATCCCTCGGTCCGCTATAGCTATCTCCTAAGCGCTATAGTGGGATCGCTACGGCGGTTACAGTACTGCTGTAGTGCCTACACCAGAACTAGAAAGCTTAGGTTTTGACCAATCTCATCCCAAAATTCGACTATCACCCGAGGCCCTACAGATACCAAACAAACATGTAAACACATATAAAAACGCACTACAAACTCACCCGTGGCCTTGAATTTCCCAACAGAGGTCTATTTAACCAAGTCAGCCTCCAATCGCCTAAAGTCAAGTTCCCATCCTAAGTTCCAAAATGCTTCCAATTGCATTGGGAACTAAAACGAACACACTACCTAGTCATAAATTACGCATCTGGACCTCTCGAAATCGACAAAATTTCGAAAATGATCCGTTTATTCAAAAGTCAACTTTAGGTCAAATGAATTTCACTTTGAGGCTCAAACCTCAAGAGTCCCTCTAAAACTCGCCCGATGACCCAGGGAAAGGTCAACAGGGGTAAAAGGGTCATTAGCACTATTACGGCTAATCGGGTCGTTATAGTACATGCCTTAGTCGGCTTGGGCTCCAACAACTACAACACCAAGAAGCTTGATCTTGACTTGAAAAACCAAGAAACTCCCCCAACAAAATCATCCATCATTGAACCCCCTATTTTGAAGCTCAAACCTTTCCCTTCACGCTTGAGGTACGAGTTTCTTGGCCTAAATAATACCTTGCCCGTCATTATTTCCTCCTGGTTGACCGAATCTCAAAATGCGAGATTGTTGGTAATATTGCGGAGGCGCAAAAAGGGCAATCGGTTGGTCTATTACAGATATCCAAGAAATGCCTCCCGGTATTTACACTCATAAAATTCAACTTGATGAAAATTATGAGCTAAGTGTTGAACATCAAAGGAGGTTGAACCCTCCCATTCAAGAAGTGATCAAGAAAGAAATTATCAAGAGGTTAGATACCGGGGTGGTTTATCCAATCTCGAATAGTCCTTGGGTAAGTCTGGTGCAATATGTGCCTAAAAATAGAGGTATTACCATGGTTCTAAATGAGAAAAAAATGAGTTGATTCTAACACGCACGGTCACCAGTTAGAGAGCATGCATGGATTACCAGAAGATAAATCATTGGACCAAGAGGGATCACTTCCCAATGTCTTTCATGGATCAAATACTTAATAGGCTTGTGGGGAGGGCTTTTATTTCTTCTTGGATGTCTATTCAGGGTATAACCCAATCACCATTGCTCCTGAACATCAAGAAAGACCATTTCACTTGCCCCTATGGTACTTTTGGCTTTAAAAAGATGCCCTTTGGTTTGTGTAATGCACCTACAAACTTATAACGGTACATGACGTCCATTTTTTCTGGCATGGTTGAGGAATCCATTGAAATTTGGATCAACAACTTTTTCGTGGTTTGAGACTCTTTTGATCATTACCTAGAAAATCTTACCCAAGTCTTGAAGAGGTGTGAAGAAACAAAGTTGGGAGAAATGTCACTTCATGGTGAAGGAGGGAATTGTGCTTGGTCACAAGATTTCAGAAAAAGGGATAGAGGTCGACAAGGCAAAAATTGAAGTCAACTCAAAGCTTCCTCCTCCTATTATCGTAAATGGTGTCCAAAGCTTCTTAGGTCATGCCGAGTTTTATAGAAGGTTCATTAAAGACTTCTCCAAAGTAGCAAATCCTTTGTGCAAGCTTTTGGTAAAGAGTCCAAATTTGTGTTAGATGATGCATGTCTCAAGGCTTTTGAGTGTTTGAAAGAAAAGCTCACCTCGACTCTGATTTTTGTCGCTCTAGATTAGTCGAAGTCGTTCGAACTTATGTGTGATGCAAGTGGTGTTGTTATGGGGGCTATTCTTGGGAAAAGGCGTGAGAAGATCTTTCACCCCATTTATTATGCAAGTAAGACTCTTAATGTGGCTCAAATGAATTGCACCGTCACCGGACAAGAGTTGCTTGTAATTGTGTATGCATTCAAGAAGTTTCAAGCTTATTTGTTGGGGACTCATGTCATAGTCCACATCAGTCATGCGACTCTTCGGTATCTCATGGTAAAGAAATATGCTAAGACAAGGTTATTACGTTGGGTATTTCTCTTGCAAGAATTTGACTTTGAAGTCAAATATAGAAAAGGGTGTCAGAATCAAGTGACGGATCATTTGTCACGACCTGAATAAGAAGGTAGGACAATCGATGAGCTTGAGATCAATGAATCTTTTCTGGATGAGCAAGTCTTTTGCAGCTTCACAAGATTTGGTGCCATGGTATGCCAATTTTGTAAATTATCATGCTAGTGATATGATGCCGGAAGACTTGAACTTCCATCAAAATAAAAAGTTCTTGAATGATGTCTGGAAGGTCTATTGGGATAAGCCATATCCTTTCCTAATTTTTGCCGACAACATCATAAGGCGGTGCATTCCCGAAGCTGAAATGATGCCTAACATTGAACCTTGTCATTCTTCACTTGTGGGTGGCCATCATAGTAGTTTGAGGACGGCAACGAAAATTCTTCAAGGTTTCTATTGGAAGACAATCTATTGAGATGCCCATGATTTTGTGCTTATGATCAATGTCAAAGACATGGGGGCATCTCAAGGAAGCATGAGCTACCTTTGACACCAATTCTTGAAGTGGAACTATTTGATGTTTGGGATATTACTTCATGGGTCTGTTTGTGAGTTCTTACACCAACAAATACATTTTTCTTGCAATTAACTATGTATCCAAGTGGGTGGAGGCCGTTGCGCTTCCAAATAATAAAGGAAAGAGTGTCACCGCATTCTTGAAAAAGAATATCTTCTCAAGGTTAGGAACTCCACGACCAATCACTAGCGATGGTGGTTCTCTTTTTTGTAAAAGGTTGTTTGGGACTCTTCTTAAAAAATACAGAGTCAATCAAAAAGTTGCTACACCCTATCATGCCCAAACAAGTGGGCAAGTCGAAGTTTCAAATAGTGAGATCAAGAGCATCCTCTACAAAACGGTGAATGCCAATAGGACTGATTGGTCGAGGAAGTTGGATGATCCACTTTAGGCTTATCAGACTGTTATAAGACACCAATTGGCATGTCCGCATACCTGTTGGTGTTTGGTAAAGCTTTTCATCTCCCGATGGAACATGAGCATAAAGCAATGTGGGCATTAAAAAAGTTGGATATTGATTGGAATGATGCCTCTCGCTTAAGTATAGAGTAATTAAATGAGTTGGATGAATTTCGACATCGTGCTTATGTATCTTCGTCACTCTACAAGGTCCTCATAAAACACTTCCACGATAAAAAGGCCTTGAAGAGAGACTTTAGCTCCGAGGATCGAGTTTTGTTGTTCAACTCAAGACTCCGATTGTTTCCGAAAAAAGTGAAGTCCAAGTGATCTGGACCATTTGAAGTCACCCAAGTATTCCCTTAAGGAGCAATTGAAATCGTGTGCCCAAGTGGGAATCGAATTAAAGTGAATGGACAAAGGGTGAAGCATTACTTGGGCGTACCCAGTAAAGTGAAGATAATTGAGGTGATCTACCTCAACACCCTATGAAAAGGGTAGTACTTGGGCTTACGCAATGTAGTGAAGATAATTGAGGTGATCTACCTCAACACCCCCTGAAAAGGGTAAAACCATCGTCTTTGCGATGTTAAATCAAGCACTTCTTGGGAAACCCAACGTTTATTGTTCTTTTTTTTAAACATTTGTTTATGCATAGGAAGTTGCAGGAAAAGTTGGTGAAAAAGAAGGTTGGAAGCTGTTAAAAAATGAAAATGTTGCCCTGGGAAGTGAAACTAGTGAGGTTGACAAAAATGTGCAGTATGCGGCGTAAATACGACTGTAACAGACCAAATGCAGTTAAGTTTGTGGTCGTATTTACGTCCCATGAATTGACCAGTCAGGAAGGCAAATATGCCGCAGATACGAGGTGTATGTGGCGCCGCATCTCAAATATGGTGCCCAATGCAGCCACATTTCAGCATTTGACACAGGTCAGGTAAAGGGTCACATTTGATAAGTATGCGACAGTGCATACCATCGAATGCGACTGCATTCTCATCACATCTCGCATCAGGTATAGAATCACCAAATTGAAATCATTTACTCACTTTTACTCTTCACATTCCCTTACCGTTACTCTCACCATGTCAAACCCTCGATCATTTAGGCTGAGATTCACACTATTCTCGATATTAAAATGACCCAAACCAACTACTCAAGCATTCATCACGAAATCATAGTAATTTCGTTCTCAACTTAGGGTTTCCGTCGCCACTCAAGTATGTTCTCTCATATTCCTAATTCTCCACAATTTTAAAGGGTATTGTCTAATTGAGTATGAATCACAGACCTTAGGGATGAGTGAAATCTTTATATGGTGTTGTTTGTGCGGGTAAAACTCGTAGCTTTCATGAAATCACCATTGTTGGTTTACCTTAGAAATTGGGGAAATATGTAGAATAATATGTGACTTAAATCCATGTTTTAGCTCCTTGTTAGTGATTCTTGTTCGCATTATCGCCTAATATTGTGACAAAAAGTGGGTGAGGGAATAGGTTTGGATTGTTGCCATTAATGTATCTCTTGAAAAGAAAGTTTGGGGAAGACGACATATTTACGACGTTGCATACTCTGTATGTGACCGCATATGTGTCGCATTTCTCGTGCTCACTTAGGCAGTGAAGAATAAAAAATACCTGAGTATGCGGTGCGATGACACATCTTCTGTGATGCGACCGCATTTTTCCTCGCATACTCCATCTCCAGTTGAGGTAGTGAAGAATAAAAAATGGGCTCTTATGTGATGAGTATGTGACGTCACACAACATTAGGTAAATGCGATGGCATTTCACCAAATGAGGTGCCATATATTCCCCAATGCTACTTCAGTATTTCTCAGTCCAATTTTCCTGTTTCTAGTTTATTGTTTCCTTCCCTTTTCTTTAAACAAAAACAACAAAAAGATTTTGCATTTCGTTTCTATTTCATTGGATTGATAGGTGATACTTGTGCAGGATGGGCCTGAAAAATCAATCTCTAAAAAAAATACATCCAAAAGAAGAGGGAGAGCCAGACTCTACCTAGTCTAAAGAGCACTGGGGTGAAGAATGGACTTGTGTAGAGAGTCAAAATATTGCCCCTTCCGAGCCCCAACCATCAAATTTGGCTGTAGAAGCCGGTGATGCTACTACTCAAGCCCTTAGAGAGGAATTGCGAAAAACGGTTATACAAGAGGAGGCCTTCAGATTAAAGGAGGAAGGAGTTAAGGAAAGATATAACAAGAAAGCTAAGCTTCAGGCTGTGGACTTGACTGTCAAGTTTGAAAGTTTGGCCAGGCCTACCCCCTCTGATATTCTGAGACCATCCGGAGCTTTTTCAAGTGTTGCTTCCAATATCACCTTCACGGGTCGCACTTCTAGTGGCGCTCCCCCTACCATTTCCACAACACCTTCTTATGGTTCACGAAATCCGTCCGTAGTATATTTTGAGACAATAGAACGCACCTTCGGTGTTGTGGACTCCAAATTTCTAACTTTATCAGGAATATACATGATTAAATACACAGTTGCGGAGTCCAACAAAGGATTGAGGGTGAGAGTCACCATACTAGAGGCAAGAGTGGAGAAAATTGAAGGGGGCGAGGATGGTTACTTTACGGGAGTCAAGAATGATATGGCACAGCTCTGGGCTGATTTCTTTCCTTCCGCACCCCTTTATTTAAGGCTATGGACCGCAGGACTGAGACTGGCCATGTTGTGGGCAAGGAACCCGTGACGACTGCCGAGAGCTCTTCAGAGGGTACCAAAGAGGTGGATGACCCTGGCAGTTGTGGTAGGAGAAGATGAGGGTCACTTTTTGGGTGGTGATTATGATGACTATAAGGTGTCTGATGACTTTGTGGACTTTCCCAACACTGAGGAGGAGCAGCTTCAGGCAGGTATTGCAGCCTCATTTCAGACATCCCCACCGGTTGCACAGAGTGAGGAAGAGATAGAGAGTGGCATGCAGAGGGATCGTGAGCACTCTATAATGGACTTGGTCATCAAGAAGGGGAAAGGGCAACGTGCTAACCTGCAGCGAGATAGTACCGACTCTCTCAGGCCCGGGACACCTATTCCCCGCCGACCTAGTTCAGCTCCTTCAGAAGCGGCTTGCGATGACTCTTGATGCATATTAGGGAGTTCTCACCTCTTAGTTTATTTTTTTTCATGCATTGGGGATAATGCAATATTTTTAGTTGCGGGTAGGGATTATCTGCATCTTGTGGGATGGGATTGGTATGCTATTGTAAGTAGGATGCTTAATGTTAATGTTCATGTTGTTTTGTATTGTTCGCCCATGTTTTGTTGTATTAGCTATATCATTGGCTTTTCTTAGCCGTGGTTCTTTTTCCAAGGATACTAATGGTCATTGAACCCAGTATTGTTAGGTAGTTTTGAGTCGGTTTGTTTCAATGATAGATAGTTGGGCACATTCTTATGGGAATTAAGCCTTGTAGGGCCGCGATGACACCATGACTTGTTTGGCACCAATATAGTTAGTCTCTTGTATGGCAATGCGAATTAAGTACACCATTCCAAAAAAAAAAAAAATTAAATGAAAGGATGATTATGTGATGGCTCACTTTGTGACTTTTGAATACTATTTTGATAAGTATGTAAGAATTTGACTTATCTTAGAAGTAAATTGAGGCTTCTTGAATAATGCATGTGTCATGTGTGGTGAGTTTAGTGTAAATAACTCTTGTGCTTGCTTTTATCAACTAGAACTTGCCCATTTCTTCTATCAATGCTAGTCTTAATTGTGTTTGTTAGAAAAATGACCTTAGGCATTCTTTGGATTTATCAAATAGAACCTCTTAAGCTTCTATAGCCTACTAACGCATCAATTTTACCCCTGGTTACCCTTTTTGAGCTTTAAATCCTTTGTTTGATAACCACATTGCAATCCATAACCCTTCTGACAAAAATCTCTTTTGAACCCATCCCTCCTTGAACTTTAAGTCTCAACTTAGTCCAAAAGCTTAAGTTGGGGTCGGTGCCATTCGAGTTAAGGTTAAAGCTTGCATTCTCGTTCTGTGCATAAATTCCTACTAAAGGAAGTATATATATATATATATATACACACACACGATTATGAAATTTGAAAAAAGATTAATAATAAAAGGGAGGCAATAAAAAGCAGGAACTACAATGCAAAAAGTTTTTGAGAATGTGTTGGAAATAAAGAGGAATCAAAAAAATATACTTAATGAGAAGTGTGTTTAGAGTTCAAGGAGGTCATAGTCACTTTATGTCCAAATGTTCATCCTACCCGTCCCTAAGTCTATATTATAACCGAAAAAGCTCTTCGCAATCTCCAACTGAACATTTTTGAGTTAGTGTTGAATGAAATTAAGGGAAAACCTGTTGCTTGATGTTTGTAACACTTGAGATTTCTTGTTGAGTGTAAAGGTTTGTCGTATGTCCCATGTTCAATTGTTATGCATAATGTGTTTTGGGACTTTCTTTCTTGAGAGGGCACATGTGTTGTGATAGATAGGTGACATTGCAACTTCCTAAGAAAGTCAAAAAAGCATGAGTAAGAAAATAGTAATTTCAGGTCACATAGTGAGGCTTGTGACTGTCACGTAATCGGGGGATAGATCCCATTGTTGTAGAAAGAGGGTTTTAAGTGGAAAGAAGTCCCATGCTTGTATTCTACTTACTGATACCAACAAAAATCCATATTAATCCCCTGTCGTAGTCATTGAATCGCGTGTTGATTCATAGTGATGTTTAGTTTGCTTGAGGATAAGAAAAAGGTTAAGTTGGAGTTGTTGATAAGTCATGGATTTTGGACTATTCGCATTCATAATTCCTTATACTTTTTAGGAGTCTTTTAAGTATTATTCTCTGCTTTTAATGTGTTTTCTCTTGTTTTTAGTGTTTTTGGGAGTTAAAGGAGCAAAAGGGAACAAAAGAAAACAGGGTAGAAATCATGCAAATGCGTAACAAATGTGAGACTGCATAATCCACATGTGACCGCAAGTTGATTGCATGAACAAATCAGAAAGAGCAACAAAATCAGCCAAAATGCGACGCAAATTCCCGTAAACTTGGAATGCAGCCGCATACTCAAAATCTAAGCAAAACAGAGAGAATCCCAAAGTCGCAGGAAATGCGGTGTCCATTAGAGAATGTGACCACATAAAGAGAATGTGACGCCGCAAACATGGTCGCATTGACCACTGAAGAAAAGATTCAAGATCTAGGATTTTGGAATGCGGTCAGTATGAGACTGCATACTCCTGATGCAGCCAAAAATGCAACCGCATCCTGGTCAACGCATAGTGTCACTTTCAATTTTTTGTACTTTTTTTCCTCTGACTATAAATAGTTGTCTAGGGCTTTGAGCTCATTATTCAATATTCCAACTTTTAGTTCTTGCGCATTGAAGATAAAGTTAATGTTGGTGAAGCTTATAATAGAGATTCCACCCTTTTTGTCTTCTTCTTTGCCAACTTTGTAAGATCACGACTACTTCAACATTTATGTTTTTTATTTTTATAAATATGAGTAGCGAATCAGCCTTTTGGAAACAGCCTCCTTACTTTCAAAGGTAGGGGTAAGTTCTGCGTACACTTTACCCTTTCCAGACCCCACTTTGTGGGATTTCACTGGGTATGATGCTGCTGTTGTTGTTGATGATGATGAGCAGCGAATCCTATTAGCTAAGGTTGTGACCAAAATGTGTTATTTATGTGATTGAATTTTTATATTCGAACTTTATTTATATGTCAAAGATGTTTTCTGTTAAATATTCATGTTGTAATGACTTTTAACGGTGGCCAATGTTATTTGTGCCTAAATATCTTTACTTTGCTTGGAAAAGAAAGTAAAGGTTAGGAAAAGAGTTAATCGCAAGGATTTGGGGCTTTAAACCCCATCTAATAACTTGAGCTAGGAACAGGATAACTAACTTGAAACTAAAATAGGTGTTCAGATTTTCACATTCTAAGACTTGGATAACTTAGTAATGAAATTTATCAATTTGGTCGGAAAACTTTTGGTAAACTCAAAGAAACCCATTGTTTATTACATCTAGACACATAAGTTAGTTGAATCGAACCCCAAATGCATTACATTCCATTTGGGACTGCAATCTTAGTTCGATTATCAATTATTTACAACAAACAACAATCATCTTCTCTAAGAAATAGTGTAAAAATCCATAACCCAAACAAGATTTATACCCTTTCCCCTAGAAATATAGACTAATAGTAGAGAGTTACAATTAACAAATACATTTCTTCATTGTATTCTCTGTTGATTCGACCCCAACATCGTTGGGTTCTATATTTTACCAACGATCTCTTTATACCTATCTAAAAGGTGTGATTTGGGCATATGAGCTTGTCACAGTAATGAGAAACAACAAAGAAGCCTGGTTTCCCAAAGACATTCAAACCGATCCTAGCTAGAGGAGTTCGAACTTATAGTTTGATCTCCACGGTACCCACAGATATCTGACCGCAGATTGTAAGCATTTATGACTCAAGGTGGCATATTTGGTTAAGGATGGACACTTGAGAATACAGGGCCAAATATTACTTCAATAGGAACCAAAATGAGAAGGAGACGCGAGCCGGAAACCGTGAAGAATACGGTCGAATAATATTTTGGGAACGAGAAGTCGACGGCGTGGCTTATACATTGACTAAAAAATACAAAGATTTAAATAACTCGGGAAAAGAGAACCTGGGAGGACCTAGACGGTGATGCGATTACTTTCGACGATGAGGATTATGACGGCCTCACACTCTCGCACAATAATGCTCTAGTAATTACTCTTGTCATTTTGAATTCTAACATTAAAAATATGCTAATTGATTTAGGTGGTTCGTCCAACATCATCCAACTCCGAGTCCTTGAGGAAATGCAACTAGTTGACAAAATAATTCAGCCACTAAGTTGTTGGCCAGATTCAACATGGCAAGTGAAATGACTCGGGAAAAGGTCAGGTTATCGATTCATGCCTAAGGAATCATAAGAGAAAAATTATTCGAGATCATGGCTGGGGATATGTCTTAGACAATCATCATCGCAAGACCAAGGATTCTTCGTATGAAAGCAATTCCCTCGACTCTGCATCAGGTGGTGAAGTTTCCTACCCCGAGAGGGGAGGGGAGGAGGGGGGGATAAAGGAAATTCAAGGTGAACCCTGTGCATCTGGGGAGATGAGTGCTCAGGTCATATCAATAGGTCAGAGCATGGAGAATATAAATAGCAATTACAGCAACCGAAACCTTCCATCGACCCTCATCAAGAGAAAAAATAGCTGGAAGAGAAAACGGGGTTGAAGGAGAGGTACCGGAAAAAGTGTCGAGATTGTTCAACATACCAGAAGCTACCAATGCCACCATGGTTATTGTGGAAGAGCTGGACGAAGTCATCCTCGTTGTGTATATCAGGGTTTGAGCCTTAGTCCCAAACTCAAAAGAAAACTTATCAAATTTTTAAAAGCTAATGCAAATTATTTTACTTGGTCCTATATATATATATATATGATAGGTATCCTGCAAAGGTAGTTACTCACAAGCTTATCTTGGATCCAAATCACCCTCTAGTGAAGGAAAGAAAGCGGCTGAGCTCCGCCGTGCCCAATAATTTTGTTACGATGAGGTAACTGAACTGCTTAAGATACGACCAATCTACGAAATAGATTACCTTGATTGGCTAGCTAATGTCGTCGTACTACCTAACAAGAATAATAAGTTCATAGTATGCTTGATTTTAAGGACTTAAACAAAGCATGCCCAAAAGATTCATTTCCCCTACCTCATATCGATCAAATGATAGATGTAACGGCGAGATATGAATTTCTTAGCTTTTTAGATGCCTAATCCGGGTAGAACCAGATTAAGATGAACCTAGAGGACCAGGAAAACACTTCATTTATCACTAAATACAACATTCTTGCTACATTGTCGTGCCATTTGGGCTTAAGAATGTCGAAGCCACCTATCAAAGGCTCATAAATAAAATGTTTGAAAACATATAGGAAAGTCTATTCAAGTTTATATTGCCGATATGCTTGTAAGGTATCTGGAAATATAAGACCATTTGAAGCATTTATAGGAGACAGTCAACATCCACCGAATTAAAACATGAAGGTAAACCCAAAGAAGTGCGCTTTGGAGTCGGCTCCGGTAAATTTCTCAATTTTCTTGTGTAAAATTTGGTCCTTAAGGTTGGAAATATCATCGGCGCCTTTTCATTCAGTGCCATAAGTGCCTCTTTCTCATTATCCGCAGTTTGGAGGAAGGACTGAAGAGAAGCTATGTTCCCCTTATACTCTTTGATCGTATCCAAAGCCTTGGCTAGATCTATTTCAAAAGCGGTGCGCTCGTCATGCTTGTCAAATCGGTCTTGTGTGCCAGCGTATTCATCGGACTCGAACTCCACTTCGCATAGGTGTTATGGGTTGAGGCCCAACCCTTCTTAAGCTTGTGTACTTAACAGTGGATAGGCTGGCCTCTTGGCTACAAGCCTCATTTTCCAAACTAACCTGAGCTAGTCCTGCCTCCATGTCTGATTACCTTTTCTTCTCCAAGTCCAGGTACATCCTTTATTTCTCCTTCTCTTTGATGCACCTTTGAAGGATCTCGGACTCAAGTACATTTCCATAGAAAGAAGGTAACAAAAGTGTTAGATAAAAAAGGGAGAGCTAGAGGATGTATAAGTTGAAAAAACTTAGAGAAGTGTAATCTCACCTTGGTAGATGCGTGCATTGCTTTGTTCATGAGGCATTTGATCGTCAACTCTTGCATCTTCTCCCAGTTGTGAAAAGTAGCCAGATCCTTCAAATAGTTAGTAAGTCCAGTCGGCTTAGAAAGGAACTGGATCTCGGTTAGAACCTCCAAAGTAACCAAGCGCATGTTGGTGAAAGTTGAAACAGGAGCGGGAGAAGTGGCGACAAGGTCAGCGGAAGTCCTGGAGCGGAATAAGTGACAAAAGTAGAAGGCAGGGCAGTACTGTTTGAAGGCCCCAAAGTGACAACCCCTAAAACTGGGTAAGCGTCTGGCAAACGGATGGCGGAACCGAATCGATCTGCATCAAGATCCATGCCTCCTCAAAAACGGTTTCAGCTTCCCTGGGCTTAGTGGCATGCATCAGAGAACTATCCTTGCAGTGCACAACTAGGGTTTTTTCTTTGTCTTTCTCAACGATACAGTTTGTGCATATCATCCAAGAGGCGAGACCGAACTCTAGGGGTCCCAGTGCGGGAGCTTTTTTCACTTTCTCCTAGTTGACCATCATCCTTATTTGATCTTTTCCTCTTCCGTTTGGGACTGAAAGAAGAAGGTATCTCGCCGAGAGCAACGACCCTACTTCTTTTATAGGAAAACACCCACTCTATCTCACCTCTGGGCTTAAGAGCCCAAATGTTTCTTGTATAGCCCTGAGGAGGCAAAAAGAAAGGTTCAAATAGAGACAGGAAGAAAGAAAGAAACAAAAGAAAGATAAAAAAAGCGTATCTTGTGGTTTTAGGCTTCCGGTATCTTTAGGTGATGTCCTTCGTGTCCGAACATTTGAAAGACTCGGGATTTGTAGTATCCAGTTCCCCAGATTGGCAACCGTAGGGGGAACGCAAGGAAAAATTGAATAAAAAATGTAAAATGTGGTGAAAACATTTGTCAAAAGACAAAAAGGCAGAAAACTAGAGAACTTCATAAACAAAAAGGCCAAGCACTTATGGGTCTGATTTCCACGTTTTCGAAAAGGCATGATGTCCTATGGGATGATATTGGCAATAGCGACTACCACGAACCTCTCCATCCAACCTTGATCATAATCATTGTGGTGTTGGAAAGGATGGCTCTTCCACCTCAGGTGGACAAAGTGAAAACTCCCTCCCCATAAAAGAGCTTCAGAATGAAGAGGTGGATTAGGTGGCTGAGAGTGAGAGGCAACTGGCCCTCGTGGCCAAGTATTGAAGGCATCCTACTACTCTCCATACCACTAGCCAATTTGAGCCAACAAAACCTCATACTGTCTATATAACTTAAGAATGACCGCGTTAATACCAAGAAAACCGTAGAGTAAAATGATAAGTATCCATGGATAATAGCTTGTCTTCTCATAAGTGATCCTTTCGTGCTCCTCAGGGTCATAGAGCTGGACGGTATCTTCCCATTTACAATCGTCCCTTATGACTTGTTAATGGGAGGTCCAGATCACTGTCTAATATTAATCAGCTAGTTTGTCATGGTAGTCAACCTGATTTTTAGTTTGGGTCTAGGGATGACAGTCCTTACTGAACATCCATTTTGGAGGCATGATCGACCGGGCGGTGAGCTCACCCTTTTTTTTACCTTCTTCTTCGCCAAAGAAGGCTTTTCATTGGCATAGGTCTCTTCAACTATGTCACGTCCTAACTCGTCAATCATGTGGGCACCCACACTAACTCTCCTCGTGGGCGAACCTTTCCCAAACCCAAAACTCAATTTACACCATTTTAAGGAAGACAATAAGCTAACCATTTCAAACATCATTTAAAGAGAAGGAAATAACGAAAGGAATTACTTCACATTAAATAAACCGTCTCCTAAAATCGGGTCCAGCCTCGTATAAGAGCTTCTACCATTTAACTAAGTACGACTTCTGCTTGGGAATAAGAATCAATAGAAAGCTTTAGAGTGGACACCGTGAGATCCTCGGAAGCTAACTGAACCTCGAGCATCAACCTGGAACAACTCTACACCACAAAAAGGGTGTACCAATAGTAGTATCAGTATAACACACGTACTGGTAAGCATCATAGGCCGACAATGATTAGCAAGACATATACAACAAGTGGGAGTAAATAGATGAGTATGATAGGAAATCAAATGAGAAAGTAAACATATCAACACGGCAGTTCACAACACTTATTATAAGATAGTCTCTCTACACTTAAATCATATCCTAAAGTCAAGTGCTATTCCTCGGTATATATGTTCACCTCACCAAGATTCCTAATCACAACCAAAGAATCACTTAAGCTTACACAACCAAAGAGCAGACAAGATAAGGGAAAACCGTAATGATGTAAGATGCAATGCAAATGGATGAAGTGTAATGCAATGCAATAGACAATGTCACAACCTATACGCACGTGCTATAGATGAAACTTTTAACGTCTCGATAGTCATGACCCATGGGAGATCCGCGAAGTCTAAGTACTCGCTACTCCCAGAAAAAAAATCTCGGGCATCAAGTATATCACATTTAACTCCGGTAACAATCTCGGATCACGAACTCACATAATATTTTCATCAAACATAACAATACTTTATACTTGTTGGCATAAATCTTTCATCAATGCCATAACACTTTTACCATTGTTTCCGTTGGAACCACATCATGCAACCATGTGAAATCCAGAATGAAATGCATACATGAATGTCAAACTCAACAATGATAATCATAAAGGGAAATAACCGCCACCAATCGTCCATAACCAAAGATTCAACAACTAATTTAAAACCTAAGCACAAATACGATGCAACTCACTGCTCAATTCATAAGCCTATATGGAACTTCTAACTCCCAAGCCTATCAATCCCTACAGTAGTCTCCCTCATAAACCACAGTTTTGTACATCAACGATCATAATATGGGTAAACCTACCAGGAACGATAAGGGGTAAAGGAAATGACTTTTTTTTCACCATGAATATCTTCAACACGCAACATCAAGCTCAACACAACCTTTAATTGTGATTAATAAAGTAACAAGCACAACGTCACAACATAGGGCGACAAGCCCAACATCACAAACACACAACAAGCCCACTATCGTAATATGGCAACAAGCCACACACATAAGACAATTACCAACCTAAGAGTATCCATCCCAATACCTTGTCCGAAGACCTATGTATGCTTTCTCCATTAACATCTACTAATTACATATGAATTCCTAATTGGAGTGTAACGCAAGTAAGCCGTAACCTATCTCAAAGCCAAACACACTACTAAAAGACTGCCAAGATTAGATGGACAAAAAATCGACGGACTGCGTCGCTTTGAAAAACTGACAGAAAACAGATGCAGTGCGTCGGTTTTGTGTATTTCTAATTTTTTTTTATTTTTTTAATTAAAAAACCAACGAACAACGTCGGTTTTTTTCGCGGAATTCTGAAATTATATTTTCGCCAATTTGTTTTTACAAAAACTGACGTCTCACGTCGGTTTTATTAAAATTAATTAACTAAAACCGATGGACAACGTAGGTTTTAATTTTAAAAATATATTAAATAATTTATAATTCATTTTGTTTTTTAAAATATTAATAAATTAATTTTTTTAAAATAAACCGACGGACTATTTCGGTTTTCTATTTTTTTTTTATTTTTTTGGTCAAAGTTGGGTCAACACTTTAAAAAGTCGGTTTTTTTAAACAATATCACCCAAACAGGTTTTGCATTTCATTTCCCATCTTCCCCAAAAAAAAAAAAAAAAAAAAAAAACCACTTCCCTTTTAAAAAACCCTAATCCGCCGCCCACCCCGGCCCACCCCCGCCACCTGCTAGCCGTCATCGACCTCCCCTGCCACCTGCACAGCCCACCCCCACCTACCCACGCCCCGTTTTTAACTTCTAAATTGAGGTTAGTTTCTTTTAAATTAGGGCTTTTAAAATTTTTTCAATTTTAGTTTTATTTGTAGATTTTAGGCCTAATGTTGGTCTATTTAGCTTTGTTAAACATCATTTGTAATGTTATTAATGTTGAATTTGTGAAAAAATGTAAACTTTATTTAACTAGTTTACTTTTCTTTTTTTTCTTTTTTTTTTTTTTTTTTTTTGCTTGAGATTGTGCTATATTTTATGTTCATTGTCAATGTATTTGTATTAGCTTAGTTATTATTATTGATTTTGAATTTGTGCAAAAATGTATACTTTATTTGACTAGTTTTATTTTTCGATTTTTAGAATTGGTTGGGATTGTGCTTTTTGTTAGAATCCATAAGTTAGTAGAATTGTTATTGAGCATTAAAAATTAGAACTGGTTTAGATTGTGCTTTTCAAAGTTAGAATTGTTAAGTTATAGTATTTCTATAACCTCAAAACTAAAATGTAGACTTTATTTGACTAGATTTACTTTCCATTTTTTATAATTGGTTGGGATTGTGCTTTTCAAAGTTATATTAAAATTAGAATCCATAAGTTATTAAAGTTAGAATATTTATTGAGAATTCAAAGTTAGAATTGGTTGGGATTGTGCTTTTCAAAGTTAGAATTGTTAAGTTATAATATTTCTATAACCTCAAAATTAAAATGTAGACTTTATTTGACTAGATTTACTTTTCAATTTTTAGAATTGGCTGGGATTGTTCTTTTCAAAGTTATATTAAAGTTAGAATTCATAAGTTATTAAAGTTAGAATTGTTATTGAGAATTCAAAGTCAGAATTGGTTTGTGATTGTAGTTTTCAAAGTTAGAATTGTTAAGTCATAATATTTTTATAACCTCTAAACTAAAATGTAGACTTTATTTGACTAGATTTACTTTTCAATTTTTAGAATTAAAGTTAGAATCCATAAGTTATTAAAGTTAGAATTCTTATTGAGAATTCAAAGTTAAAATTGGTTGGGATTGTGCTTTCCAAAGTTATATTAAAGTTAGAATCCACAAGTTATTAAAGTTAGAATTGTTATTGAGAATTCAAAGTTAGAATTGGTTGGGATTGTGCTTTCTTAAGTTATATTTTAAGTTAGAATTCTTAAGTGTCCAGGTTACCCTAAGAAGAAGATAACATTATTTCGGTACAAGTGGTTTGATCCAAGCCAAAGAGGTACAAGGGTGAATCGTCAACATAACGTAATTGGAGTCAAACACACAAGACAATACAATCGCTATGATCCCTTTATAATTGCACAAAATGCTAAGCAAGTGTATTATGCTCCATATCCTTTGCGTAGGGATAAGTCTGAGTGGTTATAAAAACTAAGCCTGTGGGGAGGATTGAGGTCGATAATGCATTAGATGTGGCGCATCAAAATGATGTACCAGTTGTTCATCAAATGGTGGACACAGAGTTAGAAATTAGTCTAGAACATCCTCAACACATATTAGAAGAAGTTGATGAAGATGATGTAACTATCATAGAAAATGTTGAGGAAGAATCGACCGATAGACCTGAAACAAGCGATGGGGAAGAATCATCTGATAAAAATGAAACAAGCGAGGATAAGTGGGAGGATGACTAGTTGCATGTTATTTTATTCTATACTTGGTAATGAAACAATTCTATACTTGTTAAACTTTTATTCTAACGTAATTAACTTTCTGTACTTGGTAATTATATTAGTTCATTTATACTAACGTAAATTTGTATGCAGATGTCATCAGGTGGTAGTGGTCAAGGTAGAGGTAGAGGTCGAGGTACTAGTAAGAAAAAATATAAGAGACCTATAGATCCTACCGCTACTAGTAGCCAGTCCATTCCCTCCACTCCACATATACACTCTACTCCGCCTCCTTTTTTTTATGCTTGGTTCTGCTATGCAGCCCCAGTCTGGTCAGTGGGTCTTCCAGTCGGCACCACCTCAGCCGCCCTCATTTACCTATCCTACTTTTATACCTACACCTATGTATTGCCCCCCAGAGGGAGATCTCCTAGCACATCGGCCACTTTGTCTCTTTCTCCTTCTCCACGTAGTTTACCTCCCAGTGTATCTAATTTGCGCCTTAGAGATAGCGGCTACGAGTTCGAGTCACGGCCATCCACACCCGGCTCGAGCCGAGGCTTGCTTAGACCCATCCTTCGCGCACCCGGTGTCTCGTAAAGGCACCGAGATATCATGGTCTACAGCCGGGAGATACAGATTCGATAGGTCTGGTTTTCATCGTGCCTGAGGGAGCTGGTAAGATTGTCTTTTATTAAGTTTTCCTAAAGTTTTTTTTTCATTTTAATCTTATATGCGTTGAATTTTTTAACTGCAGGTACTATCCAGATCACGAAACTACAAAAGTCATACTGGATGATGTTCGGAGGCTTTATGGTGATCGGTTTTATACTTCATAGGGTGAAATCCCATATGATGCTGGACAAGCTATGTTTAGAGAGTTTAACGTATGCATCTTATTATACATTTCATAACTTAAATTTACTTTTATATAAATCATCTAACGTTAGCCATTTGATTTGCAGATGTTGTGTACATGGGACCGATAGACAATGATAGGGTTGCTGTGAACTTTGAGACGAAGGGGAGTGCAAGGTTGTCTGATTGGTTTTCGAGGGATAGAAAATATATGAGGAAGGCCCAATGGCTAACCGACAGACAGTAGGAGCAACTTAAGGCATATTGGCAAACTCCTGAGTTTGTCACCAAGTCTGAGCAGACAAAGGTTGCCCGTGCATCCCAGAAAGGTGGCTCTTTTGCACCTTTGCCGGGTGCGAAGTCAGGGGCATGTGGCTAGGATAATGGTAAGTAGTTTTGTACTTTTAAAGTTACCTACGATCAATATGTCATTATTGAGTTATTAATTCTATCTTTATACTTTTTTTTTGCAGAAAAAGGCACGGGATAGATGCCGACTCAGGATCAGCTATTTCTAAAGACCCACATAAAAAAGAAGAAGCACGAGTTGGATCCGATCGAATGGGTTGAGAACGGTGGCTCGTGATTTCTATGTAAGTGATAATATTATTATTTAAGTAATTATATATAAGTCTAATTATGATATATTCGTTATGTACTAAGTTTCATTTTTTAATATATAGACGCAATATATGCAAGATGTGGACCAGTACAGCCAAACTCAGCCTAACCACCCGAGCCATCCTCTGCCGAAATTACGTGTAGAATTTTTCGTGTTAAGCGGTTTGGGAGAACAAAAGGGTAGAGCGTACGGTCTGGAGGCCCAAGGAACAACTTAAGTCACCTTCAGTCGTAGATTGTGAGGTGAATATATTCGTTATGTACTAAGTTTCATTTTTTAATATATAGACGCAATATATGCAAGATGTGGACCAGTACAGCCAAACTCAGCCTAACCACCCGAGCCATCCTCTGCTGAAATTACAGGTAGAATTTTGGTGTGAAGCAGTTGGGGGAGAACAAAAGGGTAGAGCGTACGGTCTAGGCCCAAGGAACAACTTAAGTCACCTTCAGTCAGGATTGTGAGGTGAATGGCCTTCTCGTCAAGCCGAGGGAGTTAATGGTGTTCAGATGGTAGCTATGGCATAGCAAATCGAAGAACTTAATCGGAAATTAGCTGAGACCGAGGCAAAAAGAGTTGAGGAAAGTAAATTGATGAAAGCGAACCTTGAATCGCTCAAGGCACAAGTTAAAAGCCACATTGCATGTGGACCATTTGGTGTGCCCCGTTCCCTCTCCCCCCTCCCCCCCCGCCCCTCCCGACCTAGAAGATGATGATGACGGTGATTACATAGCCCTGACACCGGATGATCAGTTGTAATAGTTTGGATTTCATAATGGACTTATGTTTTATGCTTTATGGACTTATGTTAAAACTATGTAGAACTAGTTAATGGTACTTTTGGTTGGACATTTGAATATTTTGAACTTTGAAGGTCTATTTAGATCGTACTTGATGTGTTTAGATAATGTTTGATTGTTACTTAGGGTGATTTTATGTGTTGTAGCCCTTTTAGAATTGATTTGGACCATTTTAGTGCTGGTTTTGAGCAGGTTTTTGTGATGGTTTTGTGCAGGTGTAGCTACAAAAAAATTCCCAAAAAACCGATGGACTGCGTCGGTTTTTTTAATTAAAAAAAATATACATTAAAGAAAAAACCGACGGAGTCCGTCGGTTTTTTATAAAATTTATATTATTTCTTTTTAAATTAAAAAAACCGACACAGTCCATCATTTTTTTAAAAAAAAACATTTATTATTGGATAAAAAATCGATGGACCGCATAAGAGACGCAGTCCGTCGATTTTCAGAAAGCGACGCTATGAAAACTGATGGACCGTGTTGGGTCGGTTTCAATGAAAAATCGACGCGGGCCGTCGGTTTTGTCCATCGATTTTTGACAGTTTTTTAGTAGCGACAGGTGCCACGAACATCCCTCTCGAATTTCAGGTTCCTTCTTCGAGAAGCTTTGAGAACAATAGGGTCTAAAAGAACAAGTATTCCAAGTAAGTAATGCGTAAAGGACATTCAAATACTACGACCCTAGAAGAGTTCTAAGAGATCAAAGGAGAACAACCTCGGGCCCACAACGGCAAAATCAAAATTTTTCCTTTAAACTAGTTTACTAGGTTCCCTTACGATGAATAGCCTAAATTTCATATTTATCTAACCTCAAGAGAGCTTCCATTTCCTTTCATTACCAATACCCCCAATTTCTAAGAAAATCACACACTAACCCATTTGAGAAATCAAGATTAGAATAAAAGATTAGAGTTAGAAAGTAGTTTTCCCCAAGCTAAGAATAAGTTATTAATCCTTAACCACCAAGATTTTAGTAAAAGGGACACCATTTACCCACCTAGTGTTTTTACTAACATGAGAGTTTCCCCAAAAATCTAAACTCCAAACATGAATTTTAAACAATGGAAGATCAGGGATCAAAAGGGAAATAAAAGAGGATGAGTTAGATCTTAACCTCTCCAAGGACCATGGAAAACTTCTGGAAATGCTCCCTAACCAGCTCTAGGAGAGTATTGGGTGGAAAATAAGGTCCAATCCCGAAATGGAGAAATAAAAGCTAGGTCTGATTCAACGATTTTCGCTTAAGCGGAAGACCACTCACCTACGCGATACCGCTCTGCAGAAAGTATTCCGCAAACATGGGTTCATTAACTCGATAGAATTTTGGTCGATGCAAATAGGGTCTCGCAGACGCGGGCATGCTGAGGTGGCCCACCTATTGTAGAAGCGCAACAACTGCTTCCAAAAATTCCTAAGTAAGGGGAGTTCTTCCTAAAATCGTCTCTATGTCACCCTTACCTGTAAATCCCATATGTAATAACTATTGGTACGAACCCGAATAGGGGGTATTTTGGAAAAAGGAGAAGGAAAGTCTGTAACGGCCAAACGGGTCATTACAGACTACAGCCTCAGACAGAACTCCGGGTGCCTCAAAACCGCCACGTGAGGCAGGTAACTCGTCTGAGTGGGATAAAAGGGAAAAAATATGTTCGTAATAGGTGTAGAAGAACTAGCAGATTTAAAGAAGGAGGTGGTATAGCGGTTTCGACTAAACTCCGACAAACACAGAAGAAGGAGAGAAAGTTGTGAAGGAACTGGAAAAGACACAGAGAAAATTTGGAAATGCGAAGTAGAAACAAAAACGAGGAGTCAAGAGGTTTATATAGATAGGTTTTGGAAAGGCGGAGATAATCATTGCCTCAATAACTGGCGGCCGAACCGGTGCACTTAGAGGCTAACACATATTTGGAGCAATTAATGCAAGGGATCGCACTTCAGTTTATTGATGTCGGAAGTCTTTTATATGATTTCCCATCAAAATGGAAAACTATTCTTCCCGAGAATAATTTACTGAATATCCAAAAAGTTGGGGACTATTCGTTTAGGGTAAAACCCGGATTTGTCAGTTAGACGATTCGAGAAGTGACATATGGAAAGTGGAGATAGATCAGGCACGCCTCAACAATGGCGTCACTGATCTCAACACTTGAACACGACTGTAAGGAATATCTCGTTCATTAAGGGTCTAGAATTATAATGCAAGCCTATTTAGCTCTGGATAAACGTAATTGTGGATGAGACAACTGGTCAAGACAAATCCAATTTGTAGCCGTCCCTGAAGAATTCGGGATTCACTCTTGAAGACTCTCAACCACATACGTAACGGCCTAATCGTGTAGATACTAATCATCAAGAGGGGCGTATAATAAGGGATGCATTACTTAGGGTTAGGTTATAAAATCATCCCTTCCCACCCCCCACCCCCATTTGTATACCATCTTATTTTAATCGCTAAAGCTATTATTTTTAGTCCATTGTTTTTCTCAAGCTCTCAAACTCTTAAGTTCACGAAGCTATTGTATCCCGGGGACTTTGCCATACAACCGCCCCTCAGACACATCAATAAGAATCTCATACTTTGCTTTATTCATTTATTATGTTTATCATTCCAGTTTATCACATTCTACAGTTATAATCTAGTAATTTAGCATTAAGAATAGGCAAAAGACATAAATTGACCCCCAAACTATACCCCAAAAGTCGATATCACACTAAAACTATACAAGCGACCTATTACACACCTGAACATTTCAAAAGTGAATTTAATACCCACCCTGATGCACACATAACCAGTTGCACAAGGGGAGGTTTAATACACTCGCCCGCCACGTCAGCACCACGTCAGGGCCACATCAGATTTCTTTTAAATTTTAAATTTTAAATTTTAAATTCTTTTTTTTCTTTTAGTTAAAGTTTTATTTATAACCCTCTCTCCCCCCACCACCCCCCTCCCTTCTTCTTCATCTTCTCGTGCAATTTCTTCATTATTAGTTGAAGAGCAGTTCATGCAATTTTCTTCCCATTTGAAGGGCAGTTCGTGCAATTTCTTCATTTTTTAACAACAATGAAGAAAATTTCCCATTTGAAGGGCAGTTCGTGCAATTTCTTCATTGTAGTTATGTATTGTTTCTTAAACTTGGACGAATTTGAGTGTAAGTGGGATGAATTTGAGGAGGAATTGGAGGATTTGTTCCTCAATTCAGCTTTTTCTGGTGGGGGTGGTGGTGGGCGTGGGGATTTTTCCAGTACATTGGGGCGGGTGGGGATTTTTCCAAGGTGTGGATGGTGGGGTTGAAGATGAAAGAGGGGAGGAGAAGAGGGTGGGGTGGGAATTAATTTTTTATTGTAATTAAAATTTAATTTTGCTTTAATTTTATTCTCACTCTCCAATTATTTAATTATAATTTTTTTTGTGCCACATCAGCTCAGAAGGTGGAATTAATATCACTTTTTTAAATATTAGGTGTGTAATAGGTCACTACTAAAGTTTAAGTGTGATATCGACTTTTGGGATATAATTTAGACGTCAATTTATGTCTTTTCCCTTAAGAATATCATCAGTTGGTCAATTTAATCTGCATATACTTGAACCAATTATATAAATTCAATTGTTATCCTAAATTACAGATATAGGGGTAAACAATTAGTGGATAACATTTAAATAGGAAGGGAGATCCAGAAGACTTAACAGTATATAGTTACATTATATAACTTTTTTAGCTCTATGAAATAAGTGTTAGCTTACCTTCCCAATAGAAAATTTTATTCATTCGAATTTGTGTTTCTATTTCTTTTTTGCTGTGTGTATTATTTTCCTTATACATTTATTTTTTAAAAATTTTATTTGCATATTTTTATAAGATGAAATTGCTTGTTTTTTATATTGTGCTATACAATTTTTATCTTTTTTATATTAATTAAATTTACAAAATTCAATGTCAACTAGTTTGGTATATATCAAATTATTGATCCGATCTAAAAGAACTAGGTATTTTGGTTTTGATATTTCTATACTCGGTACCATATTTGATGTGAATTTTTTAAGATTTTTCGTTGTTTGCTACGATATTTGGTATTTAAAAAATTAATCTTGCAATACAAAGTACTATACTAAAATACATAAATAAACAATACACATATATGTATTAGCTTATAACATAAACATAAAAGGGCTAAATTTACTGTTCTTAATTACTCCTATTTTTTATTTCTATGCAATTTGATTACGTTCATAATTCATCATATATCGTAATGCCCACTGCATATCAGTGGTTATAATGGGACGGATAGCTTCGATCCCTCCGCCCTTCACTAGAGGTCTCAGATTCGAATTTGGGTATGATAAATATATATCTTGTTAGGGAGATATTTCCCCTTAAATAAACCTAATTACGGATACAAATACAAATTAATCGGGCCCCCAATACAAATATCGAACCGGGTCTTAAAGCAAACGAAGAAAAGTCCACTCCACACAAAATTGACAAATGAAGAATTGTGATGTTTTATGTGCTTTGAAGTTACGTTTATAATTCAAAGTATACATAGAAGTGTACTTTATCGTAAACATTTCGATGTTATCGCCATTTAGCCGTGATTTCCGCATTTATGCTCAAAATATAAAAAAGAACATACGGTAGTTCGCTTGTGATTCAACATCTACTAGTATATACATAAAAATAATCTTAATTCAGAAAAGAAGAAATAAAGCTCTCATTATGGCTTCTACTTAACACCGCTTATATGTGCGTTCCGCCACTGGATGTTATATATAATATTTGTTATGTATTCCCAATGAGTAAAATGGCTTATGGTTTCTTTTGGTTCTTACATCTGTCCGACCCTTAAAAGACAAAAAGTTTACAACTCTTTATTCTACCTGCTGAAAAAACGAAGTTACGAAACCGAAAATTAAAATGCTATCTCTCAAGTATGTGACTAAATTTTGGTTGGGTCTGCTTTAAAATTATTCGCCCTGCACCCACCCTATGAGTATATAATGTGATTCTTCAAGTTAACGTTAACCAGTCGACCAGGATCTTCTTGAATTTCTTGATCTTCTTTATCTTTCATCAAGATATCGCTTCAAATGTAAATCACATATATAGAGATTAAACATCTCGATAAAGTCCATCAGAACTCCAACATATAAAGTACATTACATAGTACATGAATTGATGATTTACCTTTTCAATGACTTTGGCACTAGACGTTCTTTACCTTAAGTTACTAAGTAATTGAGCACCAGGGCCAAATAAACCGAAAGATTCATGTTTTGTTCAGGAGGGGATTATGAGATTTTGAAAAGAAATGAAAAATAATCTACTTTCATTAAGTGATACGAAAAAAAGAAAATCGAATCATACCAAATTAAATCAAGTTTAACATTGATACAGCAATATCTTGAAAAAATTAATTAATTATAGAAAGCCCCACTCAAATTCAGGTCATTTTAAAATATTACGAAAAGATGGTTGTTTTTCATTTGTGAATGCAGTATACTGCAAGCATATTGAGGTTTGATGTTTATTGTATTTTAGCTATCTGAGTCACACTAGGGCTTCAATAGATGACTTGGTACCACGTTCTTGAATTATAGTAGCCAGTACTCCATTATTTCAGCGCTTGTAGGGTAAAGCAATGAATGGTTGTTGGCTTTATATATCAAAAGTTAATTAAGGCATTTTGTAGATAAGAAGAAATGGGTTAGATTGATTTGCATGTCAACATGTTGATTGCCGGTTTACCACCTTAGTATTGCCAAATTTTGCATTCAATGCTCTGCATGACAGGAAGAGTCTCATCATCCCCCACCACTACATAATTCTTTTTCTTTTTAATCAATCTTTAATATATTACTCCCTTCATCCCTTTTACTTGTTCTGTGTTGAGTTGATACATCTTTAAAGGAGTCATAAATAGAATGACAATTTTACTATATCACCCGTAAGTATTACAAATACGTCATTCAATGGGTAAGTCAATAAAACATACTTTAAAAGTCATAAGAAATCTAATAATTTCTTGAAGTTTCAACTCAATAATTAATTATAATGGTAAATAGGTATGAGATTGTAAATTATCTCTTGAATTTTCAAACTAATCAAGTAAAAATGAATATCTATTTTTAATATACATGGCAAATAAAAATGGATGGAGAGAGTAGTTATCTTTTATCCCGTCCTAAAAATTTCTCTGGCAAAGTTCTACAAGACAAAATGTCTGATTAACTGCGCTGAGTGAAAAACAATAAAACAGGCAAAGTTCCGCGCGGTGGAGTCAGTTGGCTGAAAATTTTCAAAATATCATGATGAATGGAATTTTGTTTATTAGGCCCAAGCAGGGGCAAATCTACTAAGGAGGGAGGGAGTGTCACGCCACCCTCACATCTCGACCGAAATCTCATAAATATGTGTATAAATGAAAAAGGGGATAATTATATACATAAAGTGGCACTTTGGTCTGGTGCCACTAGCGCGTGCCTGAATGTACCGCACTTTTCCCTTTTTCTTCTTGTCTTTTTCTATTTTATTTCTTATTTTTTTTTTCTTTATTTGCTGCTAATTCTTTTTTCCTTATGAGCTCTTACTGGACTTATTAAATTTTATTAATTCTTGCTTCTGTTTTATAGTTCATACTTTTCTGTTCAATTTATGTGACATTTTACGCTTTTTGAAATTTAAATTTTTAATATTGATTATGTGTTTGAATATAGAATTTTTAAAGTTTTTAAAATAAAATTTACATATTTGATAATTACGTAAACGTACTATAATCCACAATAATTAATAATTTTTAAATACTTAGAGACATGAAAAAATTAGTGTCAAAGAACGACTTGTTCCACTCTCGAAATCATAACATCATCTACAATGAGTTATATTTTTAGTTGTCTATCCTTGCGCCAGATCATAGCTTCAGAATATGAAAATTCGTCAAGGACAATTATAATGAATAATATATTGTTGTTGATAAAGTAATACTATTGAAGTTAGGTGCTTTTTAAAAATTATTTTAATTATTAAGTTACTTTTTTTTTTGTGAATTTGTTTATCTAAATTGAAATGACGAATAATCGGGACCGAAGCTAAATCAAAATCAAGTCGAAGCCCAAAATAATCACAAAGCAGTCGGTTTGTCTGTATAAACCGATACTACAAGAATGTACAGAAATGACAAAAACTCTTTGGCAACAAAAATAATATTATTGGCAAAATTCAATAATTGGCAACAACTTAGTTTTATTGTTGGCATAAATAATGAAACTTTTATTTTGTTGCCAACAATTTAATTTTGTTGCTATATATTGACAATTGTTGCAAAAGGTATTTTTAGAACAACAAAAAAGTTGTTGCACGTCATCAATAATGTACGATAACTGGGGAAAAGTTTATGCAACAACAAAAATATCACGCTTAAAAGATTTTCGCAACAATAAGCTAAAAAAATTATGGCAACAAGAAATTTTGTTGGCAAATATCTTCTCTCTTGTAGTGCAAAAAGATGAATAGCCCGTACCGAAGTTCAAAATAGATCAAGTCTCCAAAATAGTATGGCAACTGAAACCTCAAAATCGTGAATCCGCCTCCGGGTCCAAGGCTTAATTTGGCATATTAATTTGCAAACTGATTGTTTTAAGTTTTTGTAAACTTAACCTGTTCGCTCTGTTAAATTTTTTTTTCTCAAACTTTCAAACACAACTCAATAACTGAGAAACAGAATTTGTAAAAACAAGTTACTGATCATTTTGTGCTCAAACGCCGTTAATATGTAAAGTGACAAGTGACTTTTTTAGGTTAACAAAAGATATTACTCCCTCCATTTTAAAATAAGTGTCATCTTAGGAAAAAATAATTGTCTCAAAGTGTCATCTAAGAATTCAAGACAAAAAGTGATTGGTGTTTTCAATTAGGCTCTTAGCATTAAAGAAATAGTCATCTTTTATTATTGTTCAATTCTCAAAAAACATCTAATAAATAGGAGTAGTTTAGTAAATTTCACATTACTATTTATTAATTTGTTAAATAGACGTGATTTTTGTTAAGATGACATTTGTTTTGGGACTGAGGGAGTATATATTAAGCATATATACTTTAACGTGACAAGTGACTTGATATAGCAAAGATTTTGCCTAGACGATAGGAATGATCGTAGAGCCAAACGGCTGTAGTTTTGGCCTCTGAAAATTGTGAGAGCTACTTGTTGTATTTAATTGCAAGTAGGCTCACCTGATGAAGCAACCATTTCGTTTCTATTCTTATTG